>NC_090789.1:3454196-3676696 GCF_040054535.1 Antennarius striatus | reverse complement strand
AAATCAGGGCTGGAACAGGTGTGGAGCAAAGATACCGAGACGGGGGAGCAACGTCCAGACTGCTCTTTTTTTTTTTTCTTTTTTTTTTTTTGGAAGGGTGGGGGGGTTGTGGTGAACTAATCCTAACCAGACCTGCCTCGTCTGTCCTCAACCAGCAACACCTCGTAACACTGAAGTGTGTGTTCGTTTAAAGATGTGTGTGAGGAGGAGGAGGAGGAGGTGGAGGTGGAGGGGCCGGCCTGCATCACATTACCAATAAAGAGTGTGTGTGTGTGTGTGTATGTGTGTGTGTGTGTGTGTGTGTGTGTGTGTCCTACGGCCTGTTTTACTTGGTGACCCAGTGGATTATATTAGTGGGTGACGGAGATGCACAGCAAACCCTCATCCGTCTCCACATCTGCAACCGAGGGAGGGGGGGGGGTGGGTAGGTTTAAAACTCCTCTTCCTCCTCTTCCTCCTCTTCGTCCTCATCCTCCTCTAACAAAAATGGACATCCCACACTTTATTTCAGTCGTCGTTTTTGTTTTTGTTTTTCGCTTGGAACATTAACACAAGTCATTTGACAATGTCTTTCTTTTCTATTTCTCTGAATGAACAATAAATCAAACTGCAGGGAAGACAACCACACACACACACACACACACACACACACACACACACACACACACAGACTCGTACACACACGTCAGGCTCCAGCAGCCTCTCTGCTCGTCCCTTCCACGCTCACCTTTCACACCTACGCCTGAACACACAGTAAACATGTCAGCTACTTCAACAAAAATACACAAACGTCTCTGCATTCGTTTAAAAATAGCCAGAGTGAGTGACCGCAACTGTTCCCAGGATTTTTTTGTTGTTGTGATTTTTCTGATTTATTAAATGTAAAAATAATAAAATAAATAAAATTCCAGTACATATTATTTTTGCTTTGTGAACATTTCCTCCTGCCTCTCCTTTTGTTTTCAGCTCAGTGGTGAGTCGACCATCAGCCAAATGACTCCTAGCTGTAAATACATCCAGTCTGAAACACGCTCACCGCCAAACCCACAAAACCCAGATTCACGCTAGATTTTATTTCATTTTTTTCTGAAAGTGCGTTAAATGAGTTTTAGGCTTCATATCGACCCATAAAAAATAAAAAAAATAAAATAAAAAATCCAGAAAGCAGCCCATCGGCAAATGGAAGAGGAGGAAGAGGAGGAGGAAGAGGAGGAGGTGGGGGCTGTGGGAGCTGAGTGGGGTGAAGGGAATGGGGGGGCTATGTTTACCTCTGTTCTCTTGTGGCAATGCTTTAGGGATGGGGTCTGGGGTGTTGGGGGGGGTAGGAGGAGAAAAAGTTGTGCAGCTTTGCAAACCATCACGTCTGCGTTGATCATTTCCTCAAGCAATCACACTTTTTATGAGCTGCTGGCAGATATTACTAAATAAGAAAGTGTATGTGCTCTGGATGGGCTGGGGACGCATCAACTCCAAGAAGTAGACGGATCCCTGATGGTTGGTTTCTCCTTTTTATTGTCTCCTCTTCCATCAGGACTGAATGAAAAAGTATTTCCAAGCTGCTGCAGAAAGTAATTCTCAAGAGAATTTAACAGTTTTCTGAAACAAGAGTTAAAAGAGTCCAGGTTTAATGATTAGTTTACAGCATTAAATGAATTCAGTTTGGATTAAATCACATTTTTCAGACGGGTTTGTATCTAAAATTGGCAGCGATGTGAGGAAAAATTCACAAAAAACGCAAAAAAACACATTAAACCTCGACCCACACCTCAGATAAAGCCCTTCACACTCCCCTCAACTCCTAAACTCCCCTGCACACACACACACACACACACACACACACACACACACACACACACACACACACACACACACACACCGAAGGCCCCTGCCAACAAAGAGAACGGGCAGCATCGGAGCAAGAGAGGCAAAGAAAGGGAGAAAAAGGAAAATGCATGCTTGACTAATTCTTGTATTCAAAATCAGGAGGCCCCGCCCCCTCTCTCCCGTGTGTGTGTGTGTGTGTGTGTGTGTGTGTGTGTGTGTGTGTGCACGCGCGCATGTGTGTGTGTGTGTGAGAGAGAGAGAGAGAGCTGGCACACTCTAACCTTGACATTTTAGCATCATGGGGTGATGAATGAAAATGACCACAATACACTTGAGGGGGGGGGTACTGGGGTGGGGGGGTTAGGTTCTTAGGAGGGATCATAGGAGATCTGATGGTCTATATGTTCACGTGTGTGTGTGTGTGTGTGTGTGTGTGTGTGTGTGTGTGTGTGTGTGTGTGTGTGTGTGTGTTGGGTTCTCTCTGGTCTAAACATCCTGACGGTTATTTAAAGGCCTGGGGGGCCCGCCTGAGATTGATGTTGTTTTCATCCAATCAGGAGCCGTGTGGGATGCGCTCGAGCTGCAGACTGCTTACATAAACAGACTTCACGGCGTGTATGGGGGGGGGGGGGGCGTGGGAGGATGTGTGGGGGGTGCGGGGTGGGGGGCTCCATCAGAATGTCTTTGCTCTGAAGACCTGGACTCTTCTCAAACTCAGTGTGTTCAGTTTTTTCCCAAGTATGGGAAAAGTACAGGAAAGTGTGAGCTACCTCCGCCCCCAGACCCCCCACCCCCCAGATCAAGAAGCAGCAGTATCAGTAATGCTAAAGATGGACTGTTAACATTTAACACTATGATGTTCTTTACATCCAACCGACACCAGGAGGTGGTTTCAACAACCAGCTTAGAAGGCAGAGCACTCCTGGGGGGTTTGCCTTTGGTTCTACCACATAAATGCCTTTTAATTTCCCTGCATGTAGAAAATATGGTGAATGATGTCTTTAATATCACCGGGCAGTCCCAGGAATTCAGAACTCACACAGAAGATAAAGTGTTCACACTCAGCCTTCAAGGCAAGGATGAGGGGCGGAATCGCCCTTGTTTTTCCCACCAGTGAAAGATTCATGCTTGTTCTCTTAAATGTTAAATATTCAACACGCAGCACCAACAAATACTCCAACCCGGCTCCTGTTTTTGTTTCATATCAAAAGACGCGAAATATTAAACACCAGGAATTCAAGTCAGAAACATTTTCAGCTCCTGTGGGCAGAGAAGAGCCCAAATATCCTACCTGACTCTTAACATGTTTCGATAGAAGAGCTTTGTAAAGGAAAGTAAATCCTTGAATCTAGAAATAGCGATGTTTTCGCCTGTCAAACGGGGTTTTACAAAGAGAACGGCGGTGTCAGGTTAAATCCACTGAAAGGAAATGTGATATCCAGCGGTCCAGCCTCCAAACTCAGAGTTTAAATGTAAAGTTTGGGATTCTCTTGGAAAAATATTAAGAATTTTCTGTGACTCCCGCATAGCAAAATATTAAAAAAATAAAAAATATATATTTAATCTCTTTTTTCTAGAAGTTTGATTTTGGGTTTTCTGGAGAGTCACCCTTACGGTACAAGAAGTACTCCATTATTAGTCCTTAATACAATTATTTTTTAAATTATTTCAGGCAGAAACCAGGACCACCTTTGCAGAGGACATCTGTCCTTCTAACATATACAGTATATGATTTGCATTAATATAGGTAACGTATGCATATCTTCAAGCAGCTCGGCTGTTGGGGACAGACACTGAAAAAGATGCCACCCAAGGTTACAGATGGAGTCACTGCTGACAACACGGGTATTCCATTATTCCCACCATCTCTTGAATCACCATGGCAACTACTCTAATACACACACACACACACACACATGCACGCACACATGCATGGACGATATCCTCCAAAGGCCACAAAAGGAAATGAGTGTAACTAAGTTTGCTGGTGCGTCTCACCCACCGGCCCTCTGTGTTTTCCAGTCTCTGCTGCAAAAAAAAGAAAAAGAAATGTGTTATTATTACCTAACGGCTCACCTGCAGATACACCGTCCAGAGGAAATGATTACAGTCGGTGCGAAAATGAAAGGGAAGGAGTTATGGGATGCATTGGATGAAATGCATGCAGGAAGAAAAGGTCGGTGCGTGCATACACACACACATACACACACAAACAAACACACACACACACACAGATCTACACGCCTCTGTCGGAGGCTGCCTTTTTCTTTCTGATCGACCGGAGCTATTGATGTACTGGATGTCGGGAGGCTGAGTCAATAAATAACAGGAAAAGCTTTTTTTTTGGGGGGGGGGGGACGACTGAAACGCGGGGTGTATCCGCATGCAGTCTCTCCCTCGGTGCGTCGGTGTACCTGTACATGTGCGCCGAGCGTGCACTCTCGTGTCTACCTGCACGATTCCCTCTGAAGTGTCTTTGCCTCTACCTGCAACCCCTGCCCTCCCGTCTCCCGTCTCCCCTCCCGTCTCCCCTCCGGTCTCCCCTCCTCTCTCCAGGCTCACAGAGCTGACTCGTTAATGTTTAATGCTCGCTCAGGAAGCAGACCCACTCAAGGCACACACACACACACACACACACACACACCCTCCTGTATCCCCCTAGCGACGCCGTCCTCATTACCAGCCTGAGATTTGACCTTTCACCCCTGGACCAGATGGTTGATGTTTTCATTCTGGAGGGAGAAGAAATGAACCAGGAGGCTCCACAAGACGAGAAGGAGGACAAGTGTTTTAGAGGCTGATGGGGGAGGGAGGGGGGGTGTCTATTATTGCTGAATCAGGGAGGGCTGTTCTATATTTATGCCGTCTTTTGGATCAAACCGGTTTCCTAGGAGACCAAATTAGCAGTTATTATAAGTGAAACTGCTTGCTCATCGTTAGATTTCAGCTTCACACAGCTGCAGAAATGCACGATCATGCTTCCGAATATCAGTACGGATCGCTCCTGGAGCGCCACCGGTGTACACGCACCCACACACACACACACACACACACAAACACACACACACACACACTCATTCGGTCCAGCTTTGCTGACTTCACAAACTATGACGAAGGCCAGACGGGGCTGCAGACCTTCAGCGCTTTACACATCAAAAGAATCCACAAATCACTCAGCGTGAAGCAGCTTCCACTGAAACTGAGCAGGCCGCGGTGTATGTGTGTGTGTGTGTGTGTGTGTGTGAGAGGTTGCATTGTTTGTGTCTGAGAAAGTGTGTGTTTGAGAAAGAGATATGGAGAAGGAGCGAAAGCAGAGATTTCACAGCTCTGTTTATTTGCTGGATCACGTGTTTTTGTGGAGTCGTCACGCGAGCTGATGGCACCCTCAGGTGGCCACGGGTCGGTCACCGCCTGGTGTATGGTTCACATTTGTTTTAGGTGGTTTTAAAGTTTAAATGCATGAAAAAAAAATCTAAATCCTGACTGAAAGCACGACTGCTAGAGACATACAACTGGTTAGAATCAAGTAGGTTTAACTGGGAATAAAAAAAACACTGGAAACATAAAGAAAAGCTTGAACACACGAGACACAGGAGAAAGTCAGCTGATGAGAGAAGGAAAGACCATAAATGGAGATGAAAATGAGACACAGGTGAGTTTAATTATGATAATCCCACTGGAAGGAAAGTGGGATTAAGAAGAAGAAAAGAGAGACACGAGGAGCAGGAAATGATTATCAGGATATAAATGTGTGACAGGAAGAGAAGAGAAATAGAAGAAGAACAAACTGAGATGAGAACCAACAGGTCAATGAATTTAGGAGGAAAACCAAAGACTGGAAGGAGGTGTGAAGGAAGAGATGCAGAGAGGTGGACTTTCAAAATAAAACAGGAAATAGGGATCTAATAGGAGAACCATGACAGATATGAGCAGAATAGAAAAAGAAAATGACAGGAAGATTTATGGTTTTAGTCTGAATCTAATCAAAGAAACGTATCACAGCTTTTAAAATTAATCAGTCAGCGGAACATGAAATTGGAATTTATTTTGTTCCTGTATTTTTACAATAGGACTCCCAGGTAAATGTCAAAGAGACATCAGTTTTCCATTTCCACCTGTATTTCATTTTGCGTGCCGGGGAGTCCCAGGGTGACTCAGTGTGATCCGGAGGAAAGGCAGCAGTTCCGTTTATATTAAAACACAACCACAGCGTCTGCTCAGTGTGACGTGAATGCTGAGGTCGTACGGTTTTGTGTATGTGAGTGTGTGTGTGTGTGTGTGCGTGTGTGTGTGTGTGTGTGTGTGTGTGTGCACCCTCCTCTTTCTTTAATCAGAGAGCGAGTGGAGCAGAACTGAGCAGAGGGTTGAATCAGGGGCCTTTCTGCCGGGCTGTGTCTATAGCCTGGCACCGCTGCCTTCTAAATACCCTCATATAACCAGCTCCGCATGTTCCTCTGTCTTTACACAGAGGATGGATTACTGCAAGTATCTTTTCATCTCGCTGTAATCTCCTCTCACATTCCCACCAGAGGACCACCTGAATTCATGCATATAAAGCGCAGATGAAAGCGACACACTGCATTCAGGAGAAGATGACTGAAAGCCATGGAAAACATCTGATGAATGGAGACAGAGCTGCAGCTTCACTCCTTTTGTACAATCATTCATTCTTCATCTTAATCCACTATCTTTTTTTTTTCCTCATCGATCCATCTCAACCTTAGTTTTTTTTCTATTTGTTCTTCTTGTACGTCACAGATGCACATCTGTCAGTAAAAACGAGTTATTTCACTCGTTCACAGGCTGAATCAGTGCTAATTCAGATGTTACTGAGCTGCAGAAGGACGCACAATTCAGATGTATAAGTTGAAAAAAACATTTTTTTTCTTCATTTGCATGACTTTCAGAAGTCTCCTCCTTTCTCTTCAGGTAGTAGATCTAGCCTCAATCTGTCTCTTCTTACATTCATCACCAGTCTTCTTTACTATACTCAAATCCATCTGTCTCCAAGAAATGAAAAAACACACAGGGAGAATTGAGATTTAAATTTTTTACAAGTTACAATGATGTAATAATAATAATAATAATAATAATAATAATAATAATAATAATAATATCTCAAATGTGTTTACACCTGAATCATACGTTTGTAATTGCCGCGTCAGCGCTTATTCAAGTTTCTGTTTCTGGATGTAAAATATAATTCCTCTAATAAAATGTGTTTTAAATTGGTTTGTGCTTCCCTCTGCCGGTCAAATCTGGTACTACCACCAGAAAGGTGCAGAAAGGCTGCATGAACTTTACAAAGGTTCTCGTTCCTTTACTCATCATCCTGGAATGAACTCATATATGTACAGGTTAAAAATGCATTCACTCATATGTGTGTTGTTTCCTGTCTTTTTGTTCTCAGGGTTTTTGCTTTGTTTTGGGTTTTTAAAAAAAAGGCTTGTGTGATTTATCAGGTCAGAAGTATGAACCGTTTCTGTTCTGAATGTTATCAAACTGGAGATTTCTGCGTGAAAGAGATGTTTTTATCAGTTTGTTAAAGAACAAAATCAAACATCCGTTGAGATCCACAGAAATCATTCCTGATGGCTGCTTTCATTCAGTGTGACCCGTGTTATTGATTGCTAAACATAGCTTTATCAAATGTATTTGTCATCTCAAATCACTACAGGTGAAGTGTAATCCTGCTTTAGAAAGAAAGAGCTAGTCTTGCTTTAAAAAACAAACAAAAATAAAAGCTAGAACCACTTGAGCATTAGCGCTAAATAAATACCAGACAGGAAACACTGCTGTATGGTCAGTTCTAATAGGATGAAAGGTGTTGGGTTTGTAAGGGGTCACTACATTCTTGCGGTGAGTAAACAAGTTTCTGCTACTGAGAGGCTTTGGGAGCTGCAGCTGTTGTTCACGGGCGGCTTCAGGAGGCCAGGAATGTTGTAAAGCAGGACATCTGACAAGGATGTTCAGTGGCTTTCTGCTAACGCTTCCTACACTGTGGGTGTTGGGTACAGTCAAAGGTAGCTGCTGCAGGGGTGGTGCTGATACCAAGGGGCCTCAGGGCAAAGGGCGTTTGCTTTTTCTTTTTTTTGGGGGGGGGGGGGGGGGGGGGTTTATCATGCAAAAGCATGATAAACAGCCATAGGCTGGTGTACCTGTTGCATTTCAAACCTCAGCTAATAAAAAGATAAAAGCTGGTCAACGCTGTCCTGCTCTACATAAATAAATACATGTTTGATATACATGCTGCAGATAAACAGTGTTAAGAGTATTAAAAGAACTAAAACGTTCTGCTCATTTTGATTTTTTTTTTTTTTTCATGATTTGAATAGCAAAGAGTCCAGCTGTCTGATTCATGTTGAAGGAAACTGAACCCGACATGGAGATATTGATAATATTTCATGACTTTATGTGGTGTCTCTCTCAAACCTGTAATATTTAATTAACACAGGATGTTTTGATGAGCATTACGCTCAGAAACTGCACAGTATCAGGTGGTTGCTTGTTATATGCATGTTTTGATTAAAAATAAATATTTATTAAGTGGGGATTCGTGTTTTTCTTACTTCCACTTTGCAACACCTAGATAATAATAATTTTTAAAAAAAAAACAGTCGGTAAACAGACCTCTGTGTTCAGAAATGCGCCTCTGGCGCACAGGAGGACCGAGGAAGCATGGTGCTGCATTCAAGGCCTTTCGGAAATGTGAGCCTCTGTAGAGATACGTCATACACAATAAAAAACGAGCTCGTGGGTACAACTAAAACGTACGTCATTTGTATTATTGGTTGCTATTAATAAATTATAGAATACTATAGGAATATTCTGCTCCACATTCATCAAGAGGTTTCCATGATAAGAGGCAGAAAGTTTAACAACTGATGAATTATTTAAGCTACTTATAAAGAGTATTTACTGTCAGATAAGCGACTTAAATCGCACTAGACTTATGGTTTATTTTTCCAAGCAACGAGGTCGCTGCGATTCGACGTCCCCGGGAGTGTTAGAAATTACGAGTGACACTTAAACGCGTCATAGGATCTCATTTTTTTTTTTAGGCAGGCTGATGTCATTTCAAAACTTAACTCACTCCCAAGTCAACGCGGCGAGCAGAGAGCGTCTCTTCGTCACGTAAGGTCTCCTGATGTTCGGCGGAGCGTTGAGGGGAAACTCCAGGAGCTGAACCCATCCAGAAGAACCGCGACCCCGCAGGAGGATTTCACACCAGAAACCCGGAGCCCCCTTTTTTTTTTTTTTTTTTTTTTTTGCGGGCAAACTTTTTTTTTTTTTTTTCCCCCCTCCTGTGGAACCAAGAAAAATGAATCGTAGTTTTAATAAGTCGCAACCTTTGCGCACTGCGGATTGTAGCGCCGTGGAAGTTAAAAGCAAGGTGAGTGTTTTGTGTTTTTACGCACCCGAAAAAATGCGGGGTTAGAGGAGAAAATAACGCGTTCACATGGTCGTCCCGTAACGGATCTGGAGCTGGTTGGACCAAATCTGCAAAACCCACGACGTGGATTAAACTCCACTCTTTTCCAGTCCGTGGATTTCGCACCCACCAGTGAACGCGTATTTGCGCGTTAATCGTTTGCCTCCTTTAAATTGCGGCCACGCGGAATGTGATGCGATTCCTTCGCCCCGGCTCGAAGCCGAGAGAACTGGTTTGACAAATGTTTCTCAACAAGCACACTTTAAAAGAATTTGTTTTATTGAGGAAGGTTTTTTTTTTTTTTTTTAATCTTCATCTCGGAATGTTTTGTTTTTGCAACACTTTTGCGACTTTTTGCGCAAAAAAAACAACAAAAAAAAGTTGAACCTTTCTTTTTTATTTTGTGTATTTTTTTTTTTATTATGGAGAGGTTTGGAAGATGCGTAAAATTAGATACCACGCACGCAAATGAGCGGTTGTGCGCCAATCTGGGGTCTTTACATAATGGAGATAATTAGTTATATACCAAATACCGACAAGTTTGTAAGATTGTGATTTGGAACAGCTTTATTGTTGTTGATTTGTTCTGATCTGACCCAAACTTAACAGTGAATAGTAAAGTTTTTCTTGTGATCAACATTTTCTCTGAATCCTGCATGAGAGGATTCCTGTGTAGGTGTTCACCAGTGGACACACGGGTGATTGTGCACATTTGTGACGGATGAGCTTCCTAATCATTAGATACGAGCGATTTGTATTTCTTAGAGGTCTTTCCCTGAAAGATTTTAGTCTTCTAGTGAAGTTCCAGGGTGGTGAGAGGGACAACAGATCCACTGATGGTGGGTGGAAAGGAAAAGGAAAGGGACCGTCTATTTCAGGGTGCTTGTATAATCCATATTCCAAAAAAACACTTCTGTTTTCTCTTCTTGCGCGCTCTTTAAAACATCCATAAAGCATGATGGGATCATTTCCTAAAACCTCCTGACATTCAGTTGAATCAGAACACAACGTCTAAAGTTTTACCTCCTTAGTTTCATTGTTTTGTTTTGTTTTTGTAAATTCATGTTGATTTGGGATTTTATTCCGGCAACACATCTATAAAAAGTTGGGATGGCATCAGCAAAAGACATGGAAAGTTTTGGGATGTCTTTAAACACGTTATTGGAACACTGCACATGTGGAG
Source organism: Antennarius striatus (assembly GCF_040054535.1). Lineage (NCBI taxonomy): Eukaryota > Metazoa > Chordata > Actinopteri > Lophiiformes > Antennariidae > Antennarius > Antennarius striatus. Next base: position 3,666,257 of record NC_090789.1, on the reverse strand, counting down.
AAGCTGGTTGGTCAAAGGTCACAGGTTAAGGAATAGATGGACTCAAGAAAACGTAAAATCTTTGAAAGAGTTTTTGGAATTCGTTGAGGAAAACGGTCGTGTAGATCGTTCCCAGTATAATAACCATGAGCCAGCATCTCTGGCTGTAATTGGGGGTGTGTGGTGTTGGGGCCCATGGCGTGGGTGACCTGTGATGACACCGTTGATGCTGAACGCTACATGAAGAGTCCAGTCGTGACTCTCCAAATACCTCCAGGTACCTCAAGTCATATATCAGGCGAGAACGGGACGGAATTCCACCTTCAAAAGCTTCGAAAGTTTTTGTCCCAAAAGAAAAATGATGCACCACCACGGTAGACCTGACCCCCTCCCAGGGTGAAGTGCATTTGTGTTGAAAAAGGGTTGTGTTTATTGAAAGATCCTTAAACGTGTATCTTGGGCCATCTGGTTTAAAGTGGGATGACCTGGGAACGCTTAGAGAGGGAAAACAGATCACTGAAGGTGGGTGGGACATAAAAAGGACGGGGAGGGGGGGTGAATCTATTCCAGGATGCTCATCAAAGAACATTGTTTTGGGTCAGGGTGGGGTTTTGTGTTTGTTCCACGGGGGACGGGAGTCGTCGCTCGACGACAATCAGATGTTTGTCCGAGGGCGGGTCTCGCATACCTGGCAGGTTTTGCTTGGTCATCGTATCGCTGCACAGCTGAGTCACCGTCATAAGACGTTGTATTACGTCACTTTAATTCTACTTTTAAGAGGACAAAATGTTCACCTTAGGTTTCTGATCACATTCCTCTCAGGTACCGGTGTGAGTAATTGGCTCTAGCGGAATCCTCCGCTGTCGACATTCTTCTTCTGGGATTTGTCACGACGGCAAAGTCAAAACATCAAACCCGTGATTTGTCAGAGCAGTTTTAGCCTCGGCGCTACGAGTTCCTTCACGCCTTCGTTTTAAACCCAACCTGCAGCATTTGCATGCATTCCTCCAGTCTCTTATCAAGCAAATGTGTAAAAGTAAGCCGACCCCACCGGCTGATCAAACCAGACTGACAGTTAAGAGCATTTGAATGTGTAGATAAAAAGCTTTTAGGGGTTTTCATTGACAAACGGCGCCTAGAGAGAGATTAAATGTAGAATCATGTGATGTTTTGTTGGTGGCAGATTGGAAATAAACCTTCAGTCTCGCTGCGTGAATATTTCCAGTGAAGCCGTCTTCACACACAGTCAGCATCAGTTATCTAGAAGCGATAAATCCAAGGGCACAGGACTGATTGTAGAAAGTCAGGCTGTTTTTGACGTTTAAAGACGGATTATATCGTCTTTTTGTTTCTGTGTGGCCTCGCGCAACAAACCGAACCTCGATGTCCGTCCAGATGCTTCAAACCCCAACAGGACTTTGTGGAGCAACAGTTAAAGTTAACGTCCAGGAAGTCGGTGACTGTTCCATGCCTGGTTTTCGCTGCTTGACATTTGGATTTCGGGAGTTGGGGGGAGCGGTGGAGAGTTTTCCATTGATAAGCTTATCAGGGATAACGCTGGAGGTGTCTGGCGGCCTGTCCTGGAGCCTCCTCCCAGAGCTGGTTTCACTCACTTGGAGCTCTTATCAGAGATCGTCTGTTCTTGCTCAAATTAAGTCAAGTTAGTTTCTACATTCTATCAGTCCCGCGGATCCTGTGTGTCCCACCAGAGGTCTTTTTGTGTGCACATAATCTGGCGATCCCTGCAGCGAGTTCCTCCTCCTGACTTGCTCAGTCTCACTGCGAGGTCAAAGCCAGTTCTGTTCCATAACAAGTCGGTTATCTTCAATTCCCTCCAGTGTGTCAGAGTTTAATGTCTTCAGACTTGTTGCGGCCTGTTGACATCACTTTGCCCCGATAGGCCGAGGAGGACGGGTGATGTCACGTTTGGTAGCGGTGTGTATTCTTAGGTCTGACTGTGGTTTATTCTGCCGTGTTCAGACTTGCTCGCTGCAGAGAAGCCGCCGTCGGTTATGATGAGTACAGATTGTTCAGTCTGATCACGAGGTTTCCTCTCCAATGAATCTTCACATCCGGACGGAAATTACGCAGCTTTGCCGGATTGCAGACGCGTGATTAACAATTGTAGGTCAAATGTACGGTGTTGAGGTCCTACGGCGTCAATCACACGGGATTTACGTGGGGTTTAGAGTCCTGGATGTGAAGCGATCCTTATGCATAAACTGTCAAACCTGTTCCACAACTTCAGACTGAGGAGGTTTAATAGTTGGAATCCAATTTACATGTGCGCCTCCTCACACGCCCGCCTGCTGATCGAACACACCTCCTGAAATTCATATGTCATCTTCTAATTACAGAGCTGCTTAATGTATCCCCCGTGCTCCTCTCCTCCGCTGTCAGCAGTTTATTTCTTTCCCCTCCCTCCCTCACCGCTCCTTGATCATCTTCTCCGCTCTACTTCTCTGCTGTCGGCCTCCCTTCGCTGTGAGCTGATGATTACACGAACAAAAAGTACCTCCGTCTACAAATTACCGCCGCGTTTCAGACGCCAGCGCTACATTAATTGTCTGCTGTTGTGGTTCATCAAGCTGTGCTTTTATGTATCCGTCCTCCCCGAGTCCGTTTCTCGCGTGTGAGTCGTACGATGATGACCCCGCCGTGACCCTAAGCCGTGCCATCGTCGGTCGTTTGTGACCTCAACCGTGGAAAGCCGTGTCACAATTGAGCGCTTGTGTCTTAATGGATGGTGGGAGGCGGAGATGAGACACTGGCTTTAAGATATATAGAAATAACAGAGGTTTTATTATGTATTCTCATTTTACTACAAAGAAGTGACATTGTTCTACGTTTGTGGTTTCAAACACAAAAATGCATATAAATAAATTAAATCTGAGACGTCCTAAATGTTTAATTTTGATTTTATTACGTTGTTTGTGCAGAAACCGGTTTTACAGAGCGTTCCTACTCATCTATTTCGTGTTTAACTTGGCAGCACATTTTAGACAAGGTCGTGACCCCCCCCAGCTATGGCAGAGCTCAGCGTCGGACATCCAACTCTCCGCTTCCTGTTTGCTTTCCCCATTCCCTTTCACCCATCCCTCTCTTTTTGGTCTCTTTCTATCCAGTATGGGGCCGAGTTTCGCCGGTTCTCCGTGGACAGAGTCAAGCCGGGCAAATTTGAAGAGTTTTACAAGCTCATACTGCACATCCACCGCATCGCCAACATGGAGGTGATGATCGGCTATGCTGACATCCACGGCGACCTGCTGCCGATCAATAACGACGACAACTTCTGCAAGGCGGTGTCGACGGCTCATCCGCTGCTGAGGATCTTCATTCAGAGACAAGGTAGGTTTGTTTTGTTGTTTCTAAAGACAGTCTCGCTTCCTGTTTTCTATTTATGAGGTCATGTTTTGTCTGTTTGGTCGTCTGACATTCAGCTCGATTACACACAAAACCACTCAGTGGATTTTCATGAAACATTTGCGGGGAGGTTGCACATGTTGCTGGGAAGAACCCTTTAATTTTTTAAATGGATCCAGATACAAAGACTTGAATTCTTTAACAATGTGAGAAGGGGCTTTTTTCACCATTTCATTTTATAAGACTACTAAAGTACCTTTTATTTGGTTTGGTTTTGAAGAAACGTGGTAAATTTTGGAGTGGATCCAGGTAAAGAGACAGGTTCAGGAATTTCTTTTGATTAAAGCGGACTCCGGGGTTTTGCAGTTCTACGTTTTTGTTCTTATATTTATTACACAGCAGGAATCAAGATTACAGAGCCAGAACGGTTTGTCCAAAATGAGTGGATGGGTATGAGTTTCCCATAAAACAATCATCTGTTGCGATAACGGCGTTGTGGGGTGCGATTATTGCACTAACTGAAATGAAAATTCCCTGCAAGAAAACTCCCTCAGCAAATTATGTCTACCCTCTAAGGGAATTTTAGGCCTTACTGTTTATTTCATGCAAGGCAGTTTGTGTGTGTGTGTTTCCTGCCCTTTTATTGGCTGGATCTTTGACTGTCTGCCCAGCTAAGTCCTCTGTCTTATCCAAAGGAAGGGCTTGCAGGCAGACGATGGCAAACACACAGATTCACACACAGGCCGGTGCGTCGGTAGCCCCATAGAAATCAGGTCATTGAGTAAAGCCTGTGTCCTGGCATACCAGACATTACTGCGAGACAAAAGGTCTGCCTGGAAGAGAGACTCCTCATTGAGCTCGCTCCGTTTGTGTGTTCGTGCTTGTGTGTTTGTTCAAAGACAACACTACCGTACCCCGAATGGGAACTAGTCCCGGTTGCTCCGTCTCCACATCTCTGTCTCATTGATTCCAGCTCTGGAGTGGGTCTTGACTGACTGCCAGTAGGCATACAAATGAATCTATCACCATTCACATCTATTCATACCCTCAATCCTTCTTGGAATGTCCCTCCCTCTGTTCCGTAATGAACATGTACTCTGCAGGGTATTGTTTTAATTGTTGAGCAATGGTTCAAATGCAAAAAGGGAGCAGAAGCAGGGGGAATTATTCTCTTGCAGAATAAGTAAGAAGTTTTTGGATGTCCAAGAAGTCCCAACAGACTGTCCCATTGTGGGACTGGTTGTCTTGCGAGTTGATCTGTGCTGAATTTACTTCATGTACATTGACTAACGAGGCTTTTGCAAAAGTTGTAAAATGTGAAACTCAAGGATCGAAGTTGGGTGATCTATCTTTCTGCTTTTTGTATGTTTATTGGGACGTCTGAAGTTTTGTAAAAGTTTTTCTTTGCTTAGTGAGGGAATTGAAAGATGCATCGATGTGCCTGGAGCAGTCATTTTAACAGAAATGTATTTGTGTTTTCCGTTGCATACCAGAATCCACTGAATAAGCATGCTGACTCTTCACTATAAAACATTAAGGGATGCTTTAATCTTGTAATTTATGTACAAATACAATGTAGTAAATCATTCCCATGGGTAATTGTGCGCACAGGATGCAAGGATGTCCCCCTCTCCAAATGCTTTATCTCTGTTCTAGAGTTGTTCCAAAGTTTTGACCCACTTTCCCCATCTGACACACCAGAATACTGAATTGAAAAGCACCACAAAGCACTAGAGGAACCGTTCCTTGTTGAAGGGCGATATGTCGCCCTTACGAAGGGATCTATGTTGGGTCGCTGTGGGTTAAACACACTGACATGGAGACGGGCACTGCTGAGATGGATGCCCAAGAAGTTTGAGCATCTTAAGCCTCACTGTGGTCTATTGTTGGTCCCCAAACAAAGAGGTGTGTGTGTGTTGTTGCTGAAGTACCTCATGTCTCAGAAGAGCTGCCTAACCTCGTCACAGCACATACTTGAGATAGTATGTGAGTGATAATGTTGTATCAGTCAGTACCAGCCCATTGGTGCGGGTCACCCTGTATAGTCTTTGTCCCAGTAAGCAGACCACAGCTGATGAAAGACTTCACAAGCATAAAAAAGCTCTATGACTCACCCCTCAGTCACAGTAGGGGCTTTCTGGGTAAGTTGCGCTGGTCTAGTCTTTCATATGCATATGAGATTGCAAAGAGAACCATATTGAAGCAGACGTCTTCTGTGACAGCTAAGTTTTTACTCTTTAAAAGCCAAGGTCTTTAAAAACATGGCCTGAATCTAGGAAGAATTGGGAAACTACCAATAACCTCTCGAACAAATTGATTCAAACTCATGATCCGGTTGGATGAATTGCTCACTAAGTCGAAAGTCATTTACTACTAAATGTGATCTGTCTGTTTTCTTAATATTTGTGCATTTTAAAGTAAACCTTTCAAACACAAACTTTCAGAGCTAAACAATCTGACTGGCTGGTTATCACACTACTTTGTCTGTCATGATGAAATTGATACGGTCATGTCTGCCAAAAATGAAGCATGTACAAAACTCGGGCGTCCTCCTGATTGTTCCAAGTTCTATCTGGTGATTGGTGTCTTCAACTACGTCCTGCTGCCAGGACACCAACGAGGAAGGAAGAAGACGCCAAACACTTGTTGCTCATAGAGAAAGCCTCCATTGATAAGTTGCTGCTCCCGACCTGAAAGCTGGAAACGATAAGGAGGCAGAGTTCACGGACCAAACAATGATTGTCTCCCAGCTGGGTCCGCCCACAATGTTGCACTCCATGGCTCAAACCACCACATCACATGATTTGATCTGAGAAGAAAGGCACAAAGTTGAGGAGGAGGAAGAGATGAAGGGTTTCAGATGGATTGGTGTGTCGCTCTGCTGGACTGCTTGAGAGATACCGGAGATCTCAATCCACCTCTTGATCAGAAAAGAGATGTTTCTTGGCTTATATTTGCAAGCATGTGTGCTTTTGAATATGCATGTGCATTTGTCTTAGTTGTGTAGGTGTTTTCATCTTTTGGGCTTAGCTTGTAATTGTTGGAAAGCTCATTGGAGCGTGTTCAGCAGCAGTTCTATGACAACACAGCAGTAATCCAGTGGATGATGCCTGTCCCTCCCTGTGGGCAATGACAGCTGCTTGTTGACTTAACCTACATATTACAGTCCTGTGCTTTGTGGTTTGTTAGCCAACTATATACAATTTCATCAACTCCAGTTTGAGCAGTCACAAAGGTGAAGGATTGCATCTTTTGTTGTTTTAAGTTGGGCAATTTGTCCAATGTTTTAAATATATAAGGGTCGAGCATCGCCGATTGCAATTGCAGTCTTTTTGCATCATGTTGGCCAGCAGGTGAATTCAGTTCTGATAAGTTTCACTTGCACTCCAGTAGAAAGCTAACTGAAACAGTTCAGAATCTGTTTGCACCCGCAGTAGACCGAAGCCTTTCCCTTGAACTGTTTGCACAAGACTCGAACCCATAGGCGGTCTGTTTGTCTTGCGATCATTGACACACAAAAATTTGAGTAAGTGAAATTGATATTGGAGTTGGACTGGAATGTTTAAACAGTACCGATAATGTTTTTAATTTAATGATTGGTCAGTAAAAAAATGCAGCCTCCTCTTACGAAAAGATATTTGTGTTGGCTCTAAAACTAAAGACGCAAATCTGTACTAGTAGGATGTGAGAAATCCATAAGATATGGAGGTTCATGTCTTTCACCTTGAATTATCCAACAACAAATCAGTTCTAGACTGGGCAATACATTTCCCATTGAGGCACATCCATTTGTGGACAGGTGAGAAATGCCATCCATCCATTGGAGTCACCTCTGGCTTGGTTTAGCAGGCAGGAATTCTATCGGTCTCTCTCCAACTCATTCCAGCTCCTCCTGAGATAGTTTTTGATCTACATTAGCTGCTCCTCCCAGTTGGACGTGACCAAAAGCTACAAAGGGAATTGCATTGACGTATCCTAACCACACACACACACACAAACACACACACACGTGGCCTCACAATTACAACGCAAGTCCTGCACCCTTGTGTTTACTCAGCTTTTAGCTTCCTGTGTCTCGTCCTGCCTCACGGTCTGACATTTTTATCACAAAAGGTTATGGCACTTCAATCTTGAGAAAAAACTTCTGCTTACTGAAGTACAAATTCTTCATTCATAGTTTTCCATACATTCAAATTTATTCAAATTCTGAGCAATAAGAGACCGAACACCGTACAGGAGATAATCTAGGCTGGAAATGGACACTGGACTCTTTTCCAGAGAATTTAATGTTGGTAGTGGTTGAGAGAATCATCCTTGAACCCAAGCAAAGCCAGGAATGTTTTTGAAGACGTCCTTTTAGCGTCAAGATTCAGTTGTTTTTGCAGAAATTGCCAGTGGCTTGCACACAGACTAAACTTTCAACAAAGAGCGAGGACCCCTGTTTGGCAAAGGGCTAAAAGTTTAAATAAATAGAGCTGACAAGGTTGGCCGAGGTCGAGTCTGCATGGCTTCACGGCCACAGCGAACCCACCGCCTTCCACACCTGTGAAAACTAGTTCCAGATATCCACATTGGGCCAAACCAAAGAGAGAGATGTGGCACAAATAAAAAGAATCCGACAGCTGTCGTGCCAGTTAAAACTGAATCCCGTTTCTCTGGACCGCACATTCGCTTGGAGATCAAACAATTGCGAGCTTTGTTCTGCCGCTGCCTCGACATTGGCTTCATATTTTGGCTCAAATTAAAAATTTGTTGCTCACAGAAGTGAAACTTGGTCAGTTGTGAATAAAATCGTCTATATTTAACCCTTCGGTATGGTCCGACAGAGTAGTAATGAGCATAAATTAGAGCGTTGGTGCTGAAAGGTTAATGATTCCAGCATACTAATCGAGTTTATTTGAAGCTCTTGACATTCAGGTTTTTGAGATGTCGGGGATGAAGCGCAGAGCTTGACCTAAACCAGACACGACCCGACCTTTACAGCTATGGAGTCTCACTGGCTGCCAGCAGCCATCCGGGTGAACTCCGGTCAACTCCTCTCGCTAAATTTGGTTCTTTGTGATGTGGTCGGTTCTTTTTTTGTATTGTTGAAATCAGAAATATCCAGACACTTGTCTGTTGAATGAAATTGAAAGTGTGTCTCTCTCCCAGAAACCCTGGACTGTAGCCTGATGCCAAAAAACATTACAGTCAAAATGTTCCAAAATGGAAACGGGGGTTTGGTGGGAGGCTGTTTGTTATTTCTGTGTGGGGCTTTTGTGGTTTGAAGGATTGAAGTTTCAATCAAATTGTGAATCAAATCTTTCTTTGTTTTATGAAAGACATTGATTGGAAGCAGACGTCTTGTGTTGAAAAACTCAAAATCGGAAAGCTTTACTGTCAGAACCTATTTTATCGCAAATTTGCTCTGAATTTAACCCCCTAAAAGTTTATCAGGATTTATTTTCCTGCAGAATCTGGAAACTAAAATTCACCCAAGGCTGAGTTTTAAATCTTTAAATGTCCAAATGGAAATATCTTTTTATGCGGGGTTGCCTTTGGTTATTAATGTACATTTTTGAATTATATAACCATTATGATTACATAATAATAATCTGGGTTAAAATAGACCTCTTGCTGTGTCTCTCTGTATTTGTCTTATCTGTTTGATGGATCATAATTTTGCACGCCGCCCATGCGAGCGCCATCTTCCTCATTCCACCAGGCCTGTTTTGGTCACGCAGAGGCACTGCGCTTTTACGACGTACTTTAAAGAAAAAGAGAGAGAAAAATTCTGAGTCATTGCGAATGGGTTGAGTGTAGCCTGTTGTGCTGTACTTCCATTACCTCTGGCCTTTGTATTCGGTACCAGAACGTGGCCTCGGGCGACGCGGTGAAGGAGACGCTCGACTGAAAGGTCTCGCTGTGGAACAACTTGCAAACGCAGAACTCTCTGCTCCTGGAAGCGAAAAGAAGACTCAGGATGTCAGTTACATCCTATCTTTCTTTATACTCTCTCTCTCTCTCATGGGCTTTTTGTTTTCTTTGTTGCATCTCCGCCCTGCCCTAAATTTCCCGTTTCCCCCAGATAGACGTGGAGAAAGTGCGCAATTCCCATCGGCTGGACGCGACCGCGAAACGTGTCCGTCTGATCATCCTGGCTCCTGGTCAAGAATGCAATTTTTAGGTAGTTGCTTAAACCGACCCTCATACTTTTTTTTCTTTTTTTTTGTTCGAGTTCAGGCATGACTCAAGGGCAAAAGTGAAGGAGGGAGGGGGCGGCAGGGCAGACAGTCGGGAGTCAGTCTAACAGTAAAACGATGGAGGCGGAGTGGGAGGGGGGACGGGGCAGGTTGAGTCCACCTCCATCCTGTGGTCTGGCTTTTATCCTCTTGTTGCAATGAGGCAACAGGAATTTTCTGAGAAAAAGGGGAAACCCATGCAGATATGGGGGGGGGGGGCACAAGCTAATGTCCTGTTACTATACAGCAGGAGACATAAAGCCTTCATTGAGAGTTCTATAAGCTTTGATGACACATCTGGGTCGCATTCGCACCGACGGCACGCAAAAAAACGCACCGGCTCGGAAAAAAAAATCGCCCCGTCTCAGGCAGGCGATGCGTTTGAGGACTCGTTGGTATTGGAAATATTTCCTGCTTTGGGTGTGTTAATGTGTGTCACCACATCTCCACGCCGTACCAAATAAATCCAGGTCCCCACAACAAGGGGGGGGGAAGGAAGGTTTCCTCACCATTAAAACCATTTAGGTAGTGTGTGTGGGCTCTCCATCCAATAAAAACCTGTGTGTGGCCTCCTCTGTGCTTGTCTCCAGACAATGCCAGCCGTAGTTAAAGTGTGATGGAAGGGCCCGATGCCTGCCAGGAGCCTGACGCGGCGGCGGCAGCCATGTCTGATGGGGAAGCTGCTTCTCTTTGTAGGTCTGACTGCGAACCAGCTTGAACAATGTTGTAAATTATGTCAGCTGCAATGAAAAGAGACAAACAACGCGGCTACACACCCATGCTAGACATGCAGTCCGATATGAGCCACGCACACGCGCTCCATTCCATTTTCTATTACATCTAATTTGTACCCGTTGTGCGTCTCGTTGTCATCCTGCAGACTCGTTCGGTATTTGCCAATAAAAAAAAGTGAATTGCATGTCGAATCTCTGCAGACCGCCGTTCTCTCTCCGTCGTGGGGACGTAGCAGGGGCGGTTCTGCGTTTTAATTAAACTGGTAAGGGCTGGCGTGTTCGGCAGAACTATATTGGTGTTTGTGTTTCCTAAGTCGCTGCTTTCATTTCGGTTTACGACCCCACTTTGAACTGCGTCCCCCTCCTCCTCCTCGCTCTCCCACAATGCCGTTTTCCAGACATTGCGGGGCTGGAGTTGTCTGTCTGAGAGAACTCTATCATCCGTCGCCTTGGATTAGCATTTTATGGGTGTATTTTTGCTTCTCTCAGACCCAGAGTCAACTACGTCCCCTTTTATGGTTTGACATAATCATGTATTGTCAGGAAAAGTTGAAATTTTACCCCGAGAATAAAACCACAATGATGCATCCTCCAGTGTTCGACGTGGATGTTTACCCTGGGATGCAGCAGATTTGCGTTACGGGTCAAAAGGAGCTGCTCTCCATTGGGGAGCGCGATCACACCTCGACAGACTCTCTGTTATGATTTCACAAGAATCCGGTGGCCGAGTTGAAACCGAGCCCATCCTGCAGCCGAATAAGCCCAGAGACGCCGACTCTGGAAATTGGATTCTGGATGTGATGAATGCAGCTGCTCCTTCTGGGACAAACAAACAACTTCCTCCGCCACCGCGGCCACTCCTCAGAAACAGGAGCCTTCATAAGAGGGAAAACAAACTGGAAATACTTCTGCACCGTATTTATTTCCTCTGGTTTATGGGATGCAAGTGGAATGAGATCCTGTGATGGGTTAGGGTTTGGATTTCCAGGCATGTGTGTGTTTAATTCGTCTGGTTGGTTGTATGTTGTTTCGCCTCACCTTGATAGAATAACGTGACAAACTCTAGGCCCGGGGGCCAAATGTGGCCCGCTACTTCATTTAATGTGGCCCAAGACAGCATAAAAGGCCAATGTCTAAAAATCGATCAAAAGTGTGTTTTGACCAAAACTACATTTCCCACAATGCAGTAATTCAGCCCATTTTAACTTGGACAAACGTTTTATACAAAAGTCTTAACTTGGGTTTGATGTTATTTTTCTTTATTCTTTGGATAGTTTGATCCTTGATTGATGGAGATATGAGGGTTTCATAAACTAACCTGTAATAAATTTACTTATGTAACATTAAGGCATAGTTACATTTATTTTACATTACATTGAGTTACATTTATAAGTTACATCGGGCTCTTTGAGGTTAGCCATTATGCTAATGTGGCCCTCAGTGAAAAAGAGTTTGACACCCCTGGAATAAACTTTGTTCTAGTACATCTGTTTACTCCTGCTTGATGATTTTGGTTTATTTCAGAATATTCTACTGAATTTTCATTATTTGTTTTGTAGTAGTGAAATTATTGTACTCTGTGTTTCTTTCAGTCCATCAGGTTCACTTATTCAGGTTTCACTGGGCAGAGATGACATTAAAGAATGGGAAGTATGCAGTGGAAAATTCCCAGGCAAAGTTTAGAACCCAGCCGCGAGGTTGAATTTTTTTTTTGGGAGGGGGTTGCAGAAAGCAGGGAATATGGATGCTGGGTGGATGTTAGTGGGTTTTTTGAGGGAGGAGTTGCTGGTTTGTGCGGAGACGATTTGTAGCGAGCCTACAGTTCCTCCTTAATTACAGCTCTGCTGCAGGACAAGGCCGGGCATGCTTTGTGTGTAACGCTGCAAGAATCACAAACGCACACACACACACACACACACACACACACACACACACACAAACGTAGAATCAGTTGCACGTAAATTTCAGCCAAGGCCAAACAGTCATACGAGTTTCTCCAGCTCCCGGAACAAAACTATCTCACAATAATATCTACTTTTAACAACCATAGAATAGAGAACTGGTCTTCTATCTGGATCCTGAACGTTTCTCTGCTACTTTTCCGAGTCATAGAAGTCAGCTCAACGGTTTTTGTGTAAAAGCAGAAAAAGTCAAACCAAACACAATCTAATAATGTCGCCTTTGCAGGTCTGCAACAATATTTCAGGGGTCCTGGACTGGAAATAGGTTTCTTGTTTTTGTGTAATCCTGATAATAGACAAACAATGCACCTCGCCAGAGCTTATTAACGCATGTAGGAGCCTGAACAAAGGATTTGTGTCTTTTGAGGAAATCCTATTTTCCCTCAGATTTTCAGAGCGAGTAGTTTTGGCTTGAAATAAACTTCTATATCACTGCCAAAGATATTATATCATCAGTTTGGACGTCTGTAATCATTCAGAGAGTTCCCACAGAATCCCGAGTGTCTTTTGGTCTTTTATGCAAGGCTAATTATCTCTACCTTCTCATAATCTTGTAATCAGCGAAACGTTGGTACGACGAGATAACGCCTCGCTTCCTGGCCTTGGCACGCCGAGCGTTTGGCTTCCAGCTCAACATCAACCCAGCATGGCCTGTGGAAAAGGTTATTTTTGGGAGTCCATAATTATAAAGGAGGGAGTTTGCTTCCCAGCTGCTTACACACTCACCGCTGTAAACACACACACACACGCTGGTAGGTTTGTCTTCCCAGCATCCACATTTACCAGCCCGTTTGAACCTGGTATCACCGCAGGAACGACTCCGTTCACACCTGGTGTCTGGACATGGTCGATCTTGAGTTTTGAAGGGATCTTGGCGTGTTGATTGTCGAAACATCTGCTACTTAAAAATGAGCCCAAACACATTATTTCCTTTTCTGTTTGAATCAAAATGGATATCGGTAGGTAATCCTTCACCACATCTGTCATCAGGGCTGTTCACACGTAATCGGATCACAGGGGATTCATGTCGATAACAGGTGTGAACAGTCTCTCCAACACACTCATGCTAACAAATTATGCTAACGTTGAAACAAGGAAGTCTGTCCGCTTCCAGCAGGTTTCTTGACTCGCAGCTTCGCTTTGAAGCCAAAGGAATTTGGCGTGCATACCGCCGCCGGTGCTCATGGGAGGTGCACCGCATACTGTTAATACTGGAGAGTGAAGTCACACAGAGAGTTATCAAATCAGATATGCTCAGCATGTAGCATGTGATGTCATTTATTGCCCCTGGATGATGCCTCTGTGACCTTCTGTCCAGGGTCAACTAAACCGTCCAGAATCAGATCCACGAAAGAGGGAAGCTGGTTCAGACACGACTCTTTGGGCGTCGGACAAATGCAACAACTGAAGTTTTATGTTGTTGGATTGTTGCGTGTCTGTTTGTGTTTGGTTTAGGGGTTCAGCGATTTGAACATTTTAGTATTTTTCCTTGAATTAGTTTAATCTGATCTGCTGGGAGGAAGTCGGTGTTTAGAGTTTCTTGTCTGGTGCCGTGATGTTGTTGGTTTTAAGAATAAGCAGGGTCAGATTTTAGATTCATTTCATGTGGTTTCCAAAATTCTGTTTTTATCTTTGAAATCTTTTCCAGAATATTCTACTTTCTTGTGTGTTATGGAATCGTGTGTGTGTGTGTGTGTGTGTGTGTGTGTGTGTGCGTGTGTGCTCATGGAACAATTTCAGCTGACTAAAAGGCATTATAAATCTTGGCCATATATAGGTCATTAGGCTAAAACAATGGGACAAGCTGCTGTGCCCCCCCCCCACCACCACCAGTCTGGCTGTTATTCACCCAGAACCTTCACTTGATTGGCTAGAATGGAGCCAGACAAGCCAGCGATTGGCTGATCAGTTGATCAGCTGATGAGTTGGGCAGCATCCACTGCAAACCTGATTCAGCATCAATGAAAATGACCAATAATGTAATTGATTATTCTCATATTTGTACGTCTGGTGCAGCCAAAGCCTCCTTTTTACAGTAAAGCTCGTTCTCTCATGTGTCCTTGACCCAATGCTTGTGGGGGGGGGGGGGGGGCTGTCAGAGATGGATGACGAAGAGGACGATGAGATGCTGTTAGGCTCCCCCACCCCCCTCGGTTACGTACGCCACAAGTTTGGAGGTTGAATCGCACCGACTCAGCAGTTCAGGATGGATGAGGAAGGAAAAGAATGGAGGAGGGCAGGCCTGAGCCCCGACTCTTATCCTGATTTGAATTGTCTCCTAGAGACTTGCGGAAACAATGGCCGCTGACAGCTCAAGTGGAAATGCTCCCACAGTTGTGTGTGTGTGTGTGTGTGTGTTGGAGAGGTGGGGGTGGGGTGATGTTTTGGGAAATGGGGGGGGGGGGGGGGCGGGAGGTGTGATTTGGCCGTAGAGACTAGATGAAGTAATCCACAACTGGAGCGGGAAGAGCCGAGGATATGTGTCAGCGCACACAGGAAGTGCTCCGATACGCTTTGTGGTTGTGAAAGCGGCGGCGTTAGTGTTTCAGGTGCAGACGCCTGTCCGAGCTTGCAGAGGGTTTTGCGAAATCGCACCCACCAAAAAAAAAAAAAAGAGAGAGAGGGGGAAGGGTGGGCTCACCTGGAGGCCGGGAAAGGGGCTGCCCTTTGACCTGTGTGACGGTCGGGTTATTGGGTCACACGCTAGAATAAACCAATCAGGAACGGTTCGGTTTAAGATTTCTGGGATTGACTCGTCATCACATGTCTAACACGTTTAAATTACTTTTGGTACCATCTACTACAAACAGGAATGTCAAGATAAATTTTGAAGATATTGATGAATAGATTCTTTTTATATCGGTAGACAAAAGGTTTTGCGTGACTCCTCGAGGATGAGATCATTCAGGCTTTTGAAGGCAACGTTTTCTCTGGCCGTTTATGAATCGAGTCGTAACATGAAGGTTTATTTTTCTAGCCCTCAGTGTGAACGACATGAACGTCTCCAGAGGAAGCTCCATAACAAAGGATTATTTTTCCTGTAGGTTGGCGTAAGAACTTCTCAGCGAGACGTCGTTCGTCGATCTGATCCGTTTCTCCGTCGTTCTGTTTTCGCTTAAGCCGGAGGTTTAAAACAAATAAACTTCAGTTTGACTCAGAGGTGTTACGAAGTTCCCGCTTGGGTTTACCTGTCGGATCGGATGTCAACTCCGCTGACACGACCGGTGACACCGATGCTAATCTTCCTCTGCTGCTTGTCATCACCAGCAGCTGGTGGAGGATTAGGAAAGTGTGTTCAGGTGAGATCAGGCCTGAAAGCTGAGAAGGATCAAGGTGGAGGAGATAAAGTAGGACAGAAAAATTGAAATGATGCATAGTATTTAAATTTGATTGATGCTTTAGGTCCTATAGCTGACTGTCAGATACTGATGTTCTTGTGTTAGCGCTAAAACGTGTGATTATAAATGTCTGAGGTGTTTGCTGATACTTAATATTCAGAAGAATCTCACCACTGGATAAATATTAATTTTCATAACTACTCTCATCCACACAGGCCTCATAAACACTTGACTTTTCATTAAGGAAATCCAATTGAGAGCAAACATTTTTTCGACCCGCGGCTCATTAAATATTATTGGATGGTCAAGGAGCTGCCGGTGTCGTGTTTGGTTTGGAATTCAGTTTCTTTAGCGTTTCAGAGCCAAACACAGTGACTCTTTTGTGGAGCGGTGTTGGATGATTGGTTCTATTAATTATCCACCTCTCTCACTCACACACACACACACACAGACACACACATAATGGTTTCACGTTGACCAACAGAAGGCCAGACAGGTGGCGAGGACTCCAGTCCAATCGGTCCTGCTGGGTCATCAGGGTCACAGCAGGATCCCCGTCCTCTGCGTGAAGCTCTGCTCATGTGAAGCTAAAGGTTTCCATTGGTTTCGTTCTGTGGTGACGCGTTGTGACGTCTCCTCGCCGGGCGTGAGCGGCGAGGTCAGACCCGGGGGCCAGATGTCAGTGGAGACTCTGTGGACCTTAAATCTACAGCGTGTGTTTCTTCAGTCTGAAGCTGACATGTGCTCAGCAGAGGGGAATCAAACCCAGAAGCAGTAGTATGTCACACCCCGGAGGCAGAAACACACACACACACACACACACACACACACACACACACACACACACCGCGGTACTCCACTGCTGAAATGGAGGTTGTTTTTGAGAGGTTAGAGGAACGCAAGACCTGTCTACTCCATCACCCTTCTCTACCTCACTTTGATGTTGTTGCCCCCAACACACACACACACACACACACACACACACACACACACACACACACACACACAAAGGTTAATCTCTTCGTCTCCTCCTCCTTGATTAAATACCTCTCTCTGTCCCTCTTCCAATTTGTCCCCACACAAAGTTACTTGTGGTGTGTGTGTGTGTGTGTGTGTGTGTGTGTGTGTGTGTGTGTGTGTGACAGGTTTGTGATACCTGCAGAGGATGGTAAACCTGTGAATCCTCCCCTACCAACCACACAGGCGGAGCAGAGCGGTTGAAGCTACTCCCTTTAACTTGTACCAGATGTGCAGTCCAGCAGGAAAAAGAGGGCTAGGACTGGAGGATTGCGTGTGTGTGTGTGTGTGTGTGTGTGTGTGTGTGTGTGTGTGTGTACGTGCCATGCGCTGCCTGGCACATACACACAGGCAAAAGTTTAGCACCGCCTGATTTCTATCAGGAGGGTAGATGTCTTCAGAACTTTCACTTGAGTCACACCTGATTAATTTTTTGTTGTTTTTTACCTAATCCCAGTTGCTCTTTATTTCTGTATACTCTGCAGGAAACTATATAAATGCACAGATTTAAAATTAAACTTGGCTTATATTATAGAAGCAGTGCAGTCATGCGTGTTCTGCACTAGTGTGCAGAGCGAGCGTTGGTCAGATCGTAACACGCTGTAAAAAGTACTCTATGAAGCTAAATAACCGTGCCCTTCTCCACAACATCGACAAGAATGTGAAATGTGTTTGCATCTTTAAAAAAAAAAAAAGTTCTTTAGTCTGTTTTTTTTCTGAATTCCTTTCCCGTGTTAGCTTTAGTGTTTTGGCAGGAATCAGCCCCCGACTGTCTCCGGTGGGGAGGAGAAGAGCCCAGTGTTGGCTTTACTGATCAGTTCCTTTCATTGGAGAAGTTCTCTTCATGCACTTAACATCCACCAATGTGGAAACCCGTGCATCGGAGGACAAACGCCTGTTTAAGTATTTGCTGCAGCTCATTTGCATCAGAGCGGAGTAAGAATTCACTATTCAGCTCATTCTGCAGTGTTTTGGCTGTGTTGTATGAAACCGCTGGAGAATCATGGAAACCAGCGATTTCTGAAGCCACGCCATGAAGACAAAGCGTTACCAAGCGCTCTGCATTTCATTAAATTGTCTCTTTTCTAATGCAAACGGCGCACAAAAAGTTTCAAATGTTGTCCAGAGGAAGGATGTTTCACACGCTTACTGTACTGCATTGTCTTCAGCTCCTCCTGCAGGGTTGTGTGTCAGTCGTTGTTTCACCCCCGTCTACTTAATGCCATATTCCTGGTGGTTTTTGAAAGTGAAGAACTTACAGCTCTTTATGTGTATGTGTGTGTGTGTGTGTGTGTCTGTGGGGCCCAGGAATGAAGTCCACTGCCACAGCATCAAGTGACCTAATGCAAAAGGCAGCAGAGTCTAGCACTATTCACTATTCTCTCTTGTGTGCTTCATCTCTCCCTCTCTGTGATTATGGCCTCTCCTGTCACTGAGCACTTTGTCACGCTTGGCTGAGAGGCATGATGGGAGCTGGGGTGGAGTGGTGGTGGTGGTGGGGGGGTTGTCGGGGTGCAGGAATGTCACTTGCATGGATGGACCAGAGCTGGATGTGTGGTAGAGCAGAGAAACGGGCCGTTTCAGGCTGTGGGCTGCAGCTTTAGCGTGCAAGAAACGATTACGAGTTGCAAGTTGACGATCTCCGAAACGAGTAGTTTTCATGATTTAGGTCAAACAGACGCTTTTGGAAGTTAAATATAGTACAACTTGAATATTTGTTAACTAAATGCCAATCAGACAACACAAACCTCCCCCAAGATAGCCCAGTTCCTCATTAAGATATTCCACCAACAAAGTCACCAAGAAATAACTGATCAGCAGCCAAAAATAGTCGGGCCGGAAACACCCATTCAACACAAAAAAACCTGGAAATTTAGGAAAAAAATGGATAGAGGCATGTTTGTGTGCTAAATCCATCATGCAGCGTTTAATTAGAAGTCCGTATCCGAGCGACACCCAGCAGTTATACTCTGTATTTTCCCCCCATCGTGTTTTACCGCTGAGGCTGGCCTCATTGCTGGCGCAAAAGCAGAACGTTAGGAGTGTGTGTTTATAAGTTCCTCAGCTGTGCTGCTCGTGTTTAGGTTATATCACGCAGTAAAAATATCATTACCAACAGGTCACACCCCCGAGAGGCCGCCGCTGAAGCTGTTAGCAGGGCGTTGCTACTGCTGCCTCTCGCATGCACGTAACATCAAGGATTTCCTCTCGTGAAGTTATGTTTCACAATCTTTTTTTTTTTTGCACGCTTTTCTGTAGAAACGACTGAGTTTGGAGCTTTTTATGATGTTTTCTGCAAGTTCCTGCGCAGAGATTCCCCATCGGATACACACAGACCAACGTGTTCACATGCAGTCACACACGGACTGGTTTTTGAGTTTTGACACCATCATTCCAAAAAGTTGCATGGCCGTCCAGCTCGCACCGAAGCCTGTGTGAAATGTCACACATGAAGCAGGCACCAAACGCCTTCATCGACAGCACATTCAGCTCCGTTTGGAATGTCGCCAAGGCAACAGGCATGCTTAGCAGTCTGTGTTCTGGCGATGCTGTTAATGTTCACCTGTGTAACGCCAGGAGCGAATGTTTACACCTGCACCGACAAGAGTTAGAGGAAGTTACATAAGCGTTGCTGTTTGTCCGTGCACGTGTTTTTCCACGTGTATATGTTTTTATAAGCAAGATATCTGAAATTTTTGAATGGACTCTTTCTTGGGCATAAGCGTCCAGGAAGTGACTTGATGGAATTTCACGTAAAAACTTGAGTGATCCTTTTGTACAGTCGCTCAAATCGACGTCTCCAATGACGTAACCCACTCCAGAGGTAATTATCCAGCATCCAAATGACTGGAGACTTCATTTCCACGTCCTCTTTGGTTTTCGTTGACCATTGCGTCAAGTCAAGTTCCGGACAGACCTTCCAGGAGCAAGTGTGCAAGGAGCGGCCCTAATGGTGGCTCGTAAAACTTGTTGGATTCCTGTCTTTTATAGGTTATGCTGGAAAAGCCGGACGACTTTAAAGGGTGTTTTCTTAACAGCTTTGGTTAACTGGAGCCGGGCTCTGGTGGATCAAAGATTGTTTTCCCTTTCTCCTTCGCTTTGTGAGCACAAGAACAGCGTGAGGCCAGAACCAGACGCGAGCGAGCTGGATGGTTCCTAATCGGTCTGTTCGTTTTCCTCCCCCCAGTGGAACAAACCACAAACTTTGGGGTTCATTTCCATGGGTGGCCGAGTTTCCTCTGAGATCGTCCCGTGGATGTGAAAAAGATTAGCGATGGCTCACGCGGTTGAAACAGTTATCGTGGCTTGCTTGAAGTAGCCGACCCGCGCCTGTCTGGAGAGGTTGTGCAGGACCTGTTTGGATGTATCTCCAACCACATTTAGCACCGCATTCCTCGTGACACACACACACACACACACACACAGATGGATGCACACATCAGCATGGAGCAGAATGCAGGAGTCACTCTTGAGTCAGCTTTGCACCTCTGACCTCTTTGCTGGCTGGAGCCACAGACGTAGGAGTTTCAGCCGAGGTATTCCCGGATAAAACACTTTTTATTAATGTTTTCTACATGCAGAATGTAGATTTACAACTCTCGAAAACCTGGCACTGAATCCCTGCCAGTCATTTTATTTATTTTTTACCCAAGGAGCGGTACGGGAGGTCTCGTTTCTCCTTCCCTCAAGTTCGTTGCCGCAGACGTTGAATGTTATTGAAGATAATGAATGATTTTTCCATCCCTGTCAGCATTAAGCCTCACCGTTTGCTGCGTTTGGAATCCCCCGACGTTAAGTTGAGTGAAGTTAAAGGTAAAGGCTAACAACCAGCATCCTCTGTGCGTGCTGCTTGAGTGTAGATTAAATAACATGATGGAAATATTGAGTAATAGCTCGCTGAAACGGCGCTCTTTTGTTGTAGGCATCAATCGGAGGTGATGTTTAGCCGGCAGATGCCTGGCAGTGACCCCACAGCCTTTTGATCATCGGGTTCACATCGGCTTACCCATCATGCTTCAGCGTAGAGGGGATTAGATTTGTCAGGAGTTGTTACCATAACCTGTGCGTGATCGGCTGGGACGTGCCCCATTAGTGTGTGTGTGTGTGTGTATGTGTGTGTGTGTAAGAGTGTGTGCATCCCACAAAGAGGAGGATTGAGTTTGGATGAGAAAGCTCTTGTACCTGATCTTTCGTAATTATGTAGGGTTTTTTTTAGTTTGGCTTTGTAATCAGTGATCTTTATGGGATTGGACTTCTCGGAAAAATCCTTTTTTGATCTTTGAAGAGTCGAGAGACGTTTTCCTGCTTTATATCCTCCAATGCCGTCGAGTTAAGTAAAATCAATAGGTTAAGGTTGTTGAAGCCAGTCCGGGTTTACCATAAAACAAACACACGCAGCATTTGGTTTTATCCTTTCACGGTGGGTTTTTGGATTGTTTCGTCTTTGAAATGTCAGAAAATTTTGAAATATGCAAAAGTTGCATCTTAAAATTCCTTTTTTTGTTAAACTAAAACGCCGAAAAATACTACAATCAATCATGAACCATGACAAGAAGACTCAGGCGTTGAAGAAGCTTTTGAAATAATTTTTTTAATAATTCTTTTGATCAGCTCATCAATTAATTGATTGATATAGCAGCTGTCTAGCAGCAGTTTAGCTCTAACATCACCAGAGGTAATAGTGTTTGACTTTCTGAAGGAAATTCAAACCTTCAGTTTGTAGAACTCTCTAGTTCTCCATCTAATTCCCCTGCAGACAGACTGACAGAGAATTTTGCTGACAGGCTGGATCTTATATTCAACATCTCATATATTTTTTTAAATTTAATTTTGGCTCGTCCAGATGGTGTAATCCCAGCGCTGCTCTGGTGGTTTTTACTTACCAGGGTTGTTTCCATTAGCTTCAAGCCGCTTTTGTGAAGCAGAGCAACGAAAAGGACGGAACTCAACTGATTCTCATTTTTGGAGAAGCCGGAAGAACAGAATGTTGATAATGTTGATGTTGAAAATTGATTCTGACAAATGGATTAAATCATTTTATTTTCCTGCTCGAGACGATTATATGTTGAATTTCACTGAATTTGCACTGAAACTCGAAGTGACTTTTGCGTTTGTTTGCCTGGGTAAATGCCTTTCACCTGACTTGCTTGGCCCACAGTCACATTCTCCATCCAACTATGTGGCGCTACTGGATGTTTGGTATTCATCTCGCTCGGCGTGACGTAGGAGAGTAATTGATTTTTTTAAAAACGCTTGTCATTCATCTCAGCAACTATGTAGACTCTATTCTTCTCTTTACGCCCATCGCCATTCGGTCCAGAGATGCGAAAGCTGGGCGATGTGCGTTTTTATTTGCTATCATTGTTCTTTAGATAACTAAAGACATCAGTGGGACCGCTTATGGACCAACTCCCCTTTTTAAAATGTTGAGTTTCCATTGACTTTTGATCAGTATAATCAGAACAAGGTGTCCCAAACCCCCAGAACCGCTCCTTAGCTCTTATTGAATCTTCTATCTTTAGCTATTCCCTATAACATAGGAAACTCTTTCTTCCAAGTTTCTTTGAACAAATTGCACCAATATGGGCCTTCGATGGGATTTTGACAAACAGCTGCGAGACATTACGAATCGAAAAGCATAATGATTGGTGCACAAAAAGGGATTTCTGACCGAAAGATCATCTGTCCTGCTAAATACACGGGTGTTGCGTAGCGGTGTTGGTTTCCCCACTGAGGTGAGGGTGCAGAGAGGGGGAGGAGGCGTTCTTAGACCTCTAATGAGACTCTCCAACGTGGTTCCCATCAGGAAGACTTTCACTTGTGGCAGAATTTCCAGCCCCTGCAGCAAATGCCTTTTCTGGATCCAATCAAAAACGAAGCTCTGCAGCAACAGACAGGGAAAAAAACTCAACTTCAAGCTCGATGATGCCAAAAGAAAAGCTCATTTCGAGGCGGTAAAGGTTGAAAATGGAACTATTTCATTACCAGGTGTCGTGCATTTATTTGGAGACGGCAATGCAGCTGAATTCCAAGCCTCCACTCCTGAAAGCTGTAGTTAAACACGCTGCTTCGTCAACATTCTGCTCAGGAGGAGCTGGTGGAGGCGGGTTGAATGAGGGGAAGAAAAAAACAAAAAAACGTGCTAAAACGATGAGTCAGCATGGAGGAGACAGTCGTACGGCAGATGTACGCGCCGCTCCGAGGCCGGAGGGACGGCCGGGACGGCCAGCTGGCTCCGCTCGGAGACTCCATATTTGTTTCGCTGCTCCCTCCCACCCACCCACCCACCCTCGGCGTTGAACTTTGAAGATGGCGCCAATAATTACAGCACTGCTCACCCACAGTGATTTCATAAAGCAGGTGTCCCCAAAAAACAGCAAAGGCACACATGACTCATCGGTAGCGTGATGGAAGCGCCGGCGCTGATGCTCCCAAACCTGGCGACCCATCGCTTCCTTTCACATGGAGGTTTTGCCGGGCGCAGATTTCCTGTCTTCCTGAGACAAATGGGGGGGGGGCGATTAGAGAGCTTTTAATTTATTATTGTTTTCACCGTGCAACACAAATTTGTTCACTTCTCCCACACGGTCAAGAGCACGGTTGTCTTCCCCGTAGGGTGTATTTATTCCTCAATCTTCCTTCCTTTCTTGTATTTTATCCAAACATGTTTGGCAGCAGCTGTTCTGGAGATGTTTCTCTCTCCTCTCTCTTGTAGGGGAGGGAGGGGGGGGGTCCAGTTCAGTTTAAGGTTTAGGATAGAGGATAGTTCATGTATGTGCCTGTGTGTCTGGAGGCAGAAATGCACACTGGGAAACGCTGCAACTCCTGCTGGGTAACATGAGGGTGGTTCACCTCCGTCAGCACACACAGGAATGCTCCACACACACTCAGCATTTTCTATGAACAGCCTCACAAAGACCGTCTTTATCCACACGACGCGTTCACATGGGATTTTAAAACGTATTTTGGATTCATTGTGGGGGGAAAAAATAAAGATGTTGCCTTCATGCAACCCTCAGGTTTTGTTTGTAGCTTCAATAATGGCCTCTTTTTTTTTCCCCACTATGGGAATAAACTTTGTGTAAATATTTAGCAGCTCATTCCAAAGCGAACAAAGGTCTGGATGTCAGGTGGTTTGATTTAAATGCAAAGACCGGAGTGTTTGTTTTAGCGTGCGTCATTCCAGGTTTTCCTGTTGTCAGTTTGTTTTTGAACTTTAAAAACTCTTCCCTCAATCATCCTTTAAGTTTTATTTAGGTTTTTCACTTGCTTTTGATATTTATGAACACATAAGAGAATAAAAATGATGAAACCTCTGTATAAATATGTAATTTCTAACACTTTCCCTGTGTTTCTTTGCAGAAGAAGTCGACTACGCTAACTTTGGCACCAACACGTTAACTCGGAGGAAGAAGGCAGTGGTCGCTCTGCGTAATAACGACGTCAACCGCAAGCGTCCTCAGATCCGTATCGGCATGCCGCAGGACTTCCGACCCGTCTCCTCCATCATCGATGTCGACATCCTGCCTGAATCTCACCGCCGCGTCCGTCTGTACCGCCACGGCTCGGACAAACCCCTGGGATTCTACATCCGAGACGGCACCAGCGTTCGGGTGACGCCGCACGGGCTGGAGAAAGTCCCGGGGATCTTCATATCGCGTTTGGTTCCCGGAGGGTTGGCGGAGAGCACCGGGCTGCTGGCGGTGAACGACGAGGTGCTGGAGGTGAACGGCATCGAGGTGTCCGGGAAATCGTTGGATCAGGTCACGGATATGATGATCGCCAACAGCCACAACCTGATAGTGACGGTCAAGCCGGTCAACCAGCGTAACAACGTGGTTCGCAGCAGTCGGATCTCAGGGAGCTCGGGGCAATCGTCAGACAGCAGCGGGTCGACCGGTTACCCCAGCCTATCGGTGGCCCCCGCTGGAGTGGTACCCTCTGGGGCGCATGGTTACCAAGACGACATGGAGAGCGACGAAGAGACGGACATCGTCATTGAGAACAGCCTCAAGCGACCTTCTCAGAGGTCCAACGCGTCCTTGGCGTCCAGCGTGACTCGCGCTCACCAGCAGACGCCGGCGACGGCCGCGGGTCCGGCGGCGCCCCCCAGCCCTCCCACTCGACCTTTATCGGTGGTCTCCACCGCCTCTTTCCACTCCCAGCCGAGCCTGAACGGCGGCTCCCATCACTACCAACACAGCAACCTCAGCTACCAGCTCCACAGAGACCTGAACCTCTACCAGAACCCCCTCCCCAACCCGCAGTCGCAGCACCGCCAGCCCCACCCGCAGCCCCTGCATCACGGCAGCAACCCGGCCCTACGCCACAGCAACGGCAGCCTGCACAAAATCCTCAGCTCCATGAAAACGGACCCACGACACAGTCTGGCGCTGCCCAGGGGAGGGGTGGAGGAGGACGGCACTGTCATAACCCTATAATACTGACACACACGCACACACAAACATCACAACCGCTCAGAGACTAAAACTGGAGCGCCAGACCGGACGCGTACGAGCATCAGTGTTTGCTCATTTTGTAACTTCTGTTTTGATGCTAAAAAAATAATTGAAAAATAGGAAGTTACAAGCCAGGGAACAAGGAAAATGTATTGTGTGTATATAGTTCTTGTATTTTTTTTTCAACTTGTCCGTTTTCCATCAAAAGATTTTGTTTGTAACACACAGCCGAACAAACTGTTTTTAGGAGAGTCCACTGTATTCTGAATGTTTCTGCAGCCTAATATCTTTGGTTCGTGACCACTTTTATTAAGATCATGTTCATTCTTACTATCGGGACCAACTTGGGGTTGTTTATGGATATTTTTAAAGGGTAAATCTATATTTCTTATATGCAGATAAGTGCTGTGTAGAATTTTTTTTCTTGTTGTTTTAGCATCTTTTACGCATTGATGATCGTGATCAAATCCTTGTATCTGTTTCAATAAATTAATTTAAGTCTCACACTTTTGCGAAGTAGAAAAGTGATGATTGGTTCAGCGGTTACATTTCTGGGATTTAGTACCATCATTTATAATGTGTGTGTCAGGACTTCATTGGAACTGCTTTCATTTGAATAGCTGTTAAAAAAACCCACTACAAATACTGTTTAAAAATAATAAGAAAAGCTATTTTGTCATGGAATAATATTTTGAAATTGAAGATGGTGATATATAATGAATAACATTAAGTTTTGCTGATGAATGCTTGATTTTGTCATAGTTGAACTACATTTTAAATCCTCAGTTTCACCACATGAGTTCCGCAGTTATGGCTGCTTAAATCACATCAGTTATAATTTCATCTGGACCCTCTCGTCACAGAAAAAGCAGATTCAACAGAAACAAACAGCCACAACAAACACAAAATTATTGAATTTTGTTTTCAACCTTGCAGAACCACAAATAAATACTTCTCTAAAGCTGTAGGCAGCAAAGCAAACGGTCGTATTAGAGGCTAACATCCTAATTTCCTCATAAAAGTATCTGAAAATTTTTAAAAAACAGAATCCCAAAACATGTGACTCACTGTTACTGGTAGATCTGTCATTCTGCAGAGACACTCATACCTTGAATATTCACAGTAATCAGGTAGATTATAAATACCGCACTGGTATTTATAATGTCTACTCGTGGATGAACTCATCCGTGAACCCTACTCTTGTTTGTTTCCCTGTTGGAGGCATTGTTGAAGGTGAAAGTGAACAGGGCAGCAAGGATTCCCACGTCGTGTCGTCACAAAACCATTTTTCATTGATGTAAGAGAGTGGAGATGGATTATTGTTGGCTGGAATTCCTTTTTTTGTGATTAGTCTTCATCTTCTGGCTGTTAACCACAGCCAATAAATTCAACATGGAAGTGCAGCAGGAATGCAGCTTTGTCCTGGGTCAGGAGGTCTTCCAGCTGGAACAAGCTCCTTTCACCTCTCTGCTAATGAATGTTTGTCAGCTGTGTGTGCTCAAGATACTGCACTGCTAAAACACCTAATGGATCATCCAATCCCCACCAATCGGTTGCTGGCTGCAGACTGCACCAGTAATTATTCATTTGGAGTGTATTGACTGACCTAAAATGTTATAGTGAAGGTAAGTAATTGCTTATTCGACAGATAATTACTCTATTTGATAATTTGTGTGGGGAAATGTGTGATAAACCTTCCATTAAAACTTCCCTAGTGCTCCACTGCATCAGATCCATCATGTAGTAATTCTGGCTGCCACCTGCTGGCCAGGTTTGGAATGACACGGCGCCACATGATAATTACAGTACAGTATAGATAATTATCAGAGCACAAAGTTTTGCTTTTTTTAAATTAATACCATGATAGTTTCTAAAGATAAATTATCAGGCATTTATATTTGGACGATTAAATATATAATCAGCCAAAGTAATCGTTTCCTTTTTAAGTTATTTTTATGCCTCATAACCAGTTGAGAATGCATCCTAAATGCAGATTTAAACCGTTCTTTTTTTCATAATACTTATTAGCAGTATACAGTATGATCTCCCATGAACACCCATGTTTGTTTTACAGATATTTGGCTGAAGCAATTTTTTTTTTTTGGTAAGTGACTAAGTTTCTCTCCTTGCTAACTTGAGACTCAAAGCTACATAGTTGTAATTCATGTTAAAGACATTAAAGTGTTTTATGATGAAATTATTGACTTTGCATCTTTCAACGTCATTTTAAAAATGTAAATGAAGGTAACTTTGGAGAATTTTGAAAAATCAAACACTGTTTGAAGGGTACAGTGAAGTTCAGTTTACTACTCACCCCGCTCAGTAAGTGAAAACATGCTTGGGTGAATGTTGCAAACCTTGAGAAACTGTCCTGATCATCCAGTGTAGTCCTGGCATGTTGTAAAGACTGCACAATTTTTACTACAGCAACAGCTAGATTTTGTGTGATTACCCCTTTTATTTGGTTTTGTTTTACAGAAATAATATCTAAAAAAAAACTGGCACTAAATTTTGATTTTGAAAAAATATGAGTTGGGAATGAATATTTTGAAAGAGATCTGGTCAGGTTCACTTCTAACATAATTGCTAAATACAGCTTTTTTTGTATTTTTTTTTTCAATATTTTTCCAATATTAGAAAAATATTAATTGACCAAACAATTTAAAACTGTTGCACACCTATGCACAATTATGAAAAAGTGATGTCTGACAGGGGTATACAGTAACAAATAACTTTATGCGCTAAACTATTTTTGCCACACGTGAGCCACCGTAGTCCGCACGTCACGTGACCCAAGTCAGTTGACAAGGCAAAACACGGCAGTGGGACAGAAAAGCCAGGATGGACTTCCATCGAGGAGACAGGGTAGGCCTTCTGTCGCCCCTGGAGGAGTCCAGCGCGGAAATCAGCAGAGACAGCGGGATCGTGTCGCAGAGTACGAGCAGCTTGTCGATGGTCAGCGAGATCCTGAGCAGCGGCTCCGTGTCCCAGAGCCCGAGCTTTGGCGCAGCGGCTAACGCTAACCCCCCGAGCCCCAGCCCGAACGAGGCGGCGGAGCCCGGGACGTCCGACCGGCACAGCACAGAGCAGGACGACGAAGTTGTGAGACACGCCGCCCTCGCCTACTCATCCTACATCCGGGCGACAGCGGGAGAAGAGGTCCGTGCTGGTGCCGCCTACACTCGGGTCACCCCGTTAGCTTTAGCCCGGTGAAAGGTGTTACTGCGGGGTTTGGGGCTAACAAGTAGCTCCGCTAAATGAATGGAGTGACCGACGTTCAAGAGATTTAAAAATACACAACTGTTGATACAAATTTACTTGTGTGGGTTGATTAATATGGAAATATGAGAGTTTTGGTTCCTAATTTATTTTTATTGGTTGTCTGTGACAAATACAGGAACTAAAATGAATAGAATGCTCTTGTTGCCATTAAAGATGAAAAAAAAACAAGTATATATATATATATTTAAAAAAAACAGAACACAGGTACAAGGAACAAGGCAGTTATATGAGTATTTTTACGAGCAAAACATAAAAACATAGGCATAATGACACAACTGTAATACAACCGTGAATCGGTGTGTTTCCCGTCAGCTTTGTTTAAAGCTGTAATTCTCTTCCTCATGAACTGGCATGACCTCTGGATGATGTCATCCCGTGGGATCGCAGCCCATTGCACACAGGTTTTAAGTATTTTACATCACCATGGCAACAGTGACAATGTGGGCCATATGCTTCATAGAATACGCATTTCTTCTTTTAGCAACCCGAAGGCCAACGGAAATGCCTGTAAACGGATTTTAATTTTGTTAATGCCAACACCATGACATTCATTATTCAACCATGTGACCAGAGTTCATATGTCTTGTTTTCTGGTTAGTAATTGTGAGCGAATCACAAATCGCTGCGCTGACATGTGATTAATAGCGGTGTTCAGGGAAGGGACTTGATAGTGTTTTCTTTTGCACCAATACTGTTGCTTTATGTGACTTCCTTTGCCCCTTGGAGACAAATAGTTTTTTTAATTGAATAATCGCTGATAATGTTTGCCTGACCGGATTGCTGTTGCGCCGCTTGACATTGTTGGAGTTTCTGAGTTCTCTAGCTGGATCATGAGTTCAGAGGCTGCTGTGTTCTGGCCCTCGCTGACTCCATTTAAAAACATATTGCTGAATTCCAGCTATAAGCAGTGAGCAGGACTTAAGTTCAAAAACCTGTAAACACAAGTATAAGAGTCTGTATGAGGCATATCATGCAATGAGTTCATGTTTGTTGATATCTCCTTTAGATCCTATGTTTGGAAAAAAGCTTGGAAGAAATGCTGACCAGAGTAGATGAATTCGTCGGAATGTTGGATATGGTAAGCCAATTAGACATGACAAAGGAGTGTGTGTGTGCCCTGTATGTTATTTTCACTGCATTACATCTGTGTTTCTCTTTTATTTGTGTGTCATCGCAACAGATCCGCAATGATACCTCTCAGATAGTGAATGAAAATCTACCTCAAATCCAGCAGAAATCTGATGAAATGAGACAAATTTACAGAAGAATTGATAAGTTAGAGGTAAGTGATTATTTTAGCTCCACAAATTTGTGTGTTGCTCTCTATTTAGTTATGTGTTTTTGAAGCACTCTTTTTTATCCCGACAATGGTGTTCTGTGGTCAGAGCAGACTGTAAAATAAACAGAGTTCTTAAATGAATGCATCAGGAAACATGGAATGTAAACAGGATATTAGAAAATGTTTTCACAGTTAACTAAGTGCAATATCCTCCTCACTATCTTAGAGATATTAGGCACAAGTACTGTAATCTTTATTGGTTGACCGTTTCATTGTCTAATAACTGAGGTAAACACTAGTCCCAGTTTTCAAATCCAATGTAGGAATTTCTCAGAGCTACCACCTCATTCCTTCATCCTGGAAACCTATTCTTAACATGGTTCATATGTTTATCATCAATAGCTTGAGAGTTATCAAAAAATATGATTTTCTTTGGATGTGGGTTAAGATGTTGTCGTTTTTTAAAATGTCCTGATTGAAATCCCTAAAATATTAAATCCATTTGAATTACTCTGAATAAACATTACTTGAGAAAACACATTTGCCGGGATCCGCTTCAACATTTTAATTTATTATTAGTTAATCTTCATATTATGTATTATTCATTATAATATGGCTTTTGCTTATTTAAATCTCTTGAGCATTTGTAATCAGTTATTTTAAACATGTGCCTAATTTTCAGAATTGATCAAATTAAAGTTGAAACAAGTACTGCCTATTTATTTGTTTGCATCACCGAGTAATCACCTTTCTTTTTTTGCGTGTGTTTTACCTTAATGTTACAGTGAAATTTTTTAAATGATACTCTATAAAGAATCTCATGTTTATCAACTTCTTTGCGGTGATGACCTTATGAAACTACAGGCCTTTGTAAAGATGGTGGGAGCCAACGTCAGCGCGATGGAGGAGCAGGTGGCACAAGCAGAGGGAGAGCTGGGAACGCTACCAGGTGCTTTCAAGAAGATCCTCCGGACAATGAGCGTCCCAGGCTTTTTAAATGTGAGTGATCCGTGTTGTACGGGTGAATTCGTAGTTCTAAATATTCCGATAAGCATTTGAGATTTTGATGTATTGTGTCCCCAACAGAAACCGGCCAGCCCAAGAAGACCAGCACAGCGTCAGCGTCAGGAGATACCCAGCGTGTTCCGAGCAGATGATTTTTTCACATCGCAGCCAGAACAGTGAAAGGACATTTAACAAATCACTTGGTTCTAACCTCAGAGGTCTGATGGGTGAAATTGTAGAGACAACTTTTACTGCCATCCATTGCGGGATGATCTACTGGTGCAGTGGCCTCAAAAAAGCAATAGTAGCCTTTTCTGAACAAGTCAGAGGATGGATCAGTGCATGGAGACTTTCTGCACTTCCAGTGTTATTCACCAGGCAGCAGCAAAGACTGAACTGTAGCAACAATTGAGGAAATGATTTTTAAAGTGCCTAAACAGGTCTTGTTTCTGTCGGTCTTGTTTTCTCTTTCTGTTTTGTGGCAGATTAGGAGGACATTGTCATCCCAGCTGCATATGGGACACTGTAAAGAAGGTACAAACGGAGGAACTGAGTCGAACAAAGAATTAACCCAGCTTTTTAGAAAAGAAAAAAAAACATTCCTACTGCTGGTGTTTGTAAAGACCTGCACGCTGTTATGAAATAATCTGCATTTCTAATCTCACGTCAGTCTCCCCCTAGCAATATGACGTCATCCAGTTAAGCATTTAGTGTCTTCCATTTCAAAATATTCAATTTAGCCTTATGTTTCTTGCAGTTTCCTCGTTGATATAGGGCTGCGTCTTTGATGGCACCTTTTCAATAAAAGCACACTATATATGATGAGTTGTGTTCTCAAGCTGTTGCGTTATCAAAAGAAAAGTGGTGGAATCTTGAGGAAGCGATATGATTTAATCCTTGTTCATCAGAATCTTTACAAAACTGGACTTTCTTAAGGTTGATTAAAGATGTTTCACCTTTCATCCAAAAGGTTTCTTCAGGTGTGATTGGCAGAGCGTCCAGATACTGGTGCTCCTGTTGAAGCAGAAAACAGCAACACAAAACCTCCAAGACAACAAAACACCAGCAAAGATGAATGACAACAGATTTCTGTTTATCTTTCCCTCTCTCGTTTGTTGTTTCTGGATTTGTCAGTCTTAACAAACGCCAAGTTTGGATAGTCGCATGTTTTAAGAGCATTCTGGATGGGCTTTTGGATTTTCCCAAGTTTGCCTTTGGAGAGCCAGAGTGAAACATCCGTCAACTCCCACCTGATCTGCATGCTTTGTTTTCTATATCATAATGTTCAGTACAATTCATTGTTTTTTGTCTTTCTCAACCAAAATTCTGAAGTGGCAACTTTCATATTTAGGATTTTTTTTTTAATGTCTGTAGTTTTAGAATTTCCAGCTTTCTGCGAGGCACATGGGTTCATAGCTGTTTGTTCCCAGTCATTATTTCGGTAATTAAAAATTACATTTTCTAAATTTAACCGCAATCTTTTCATCCTTGTTTATAAAAAAGACCGACCAGTCAGCCGATATTTAAATCGCAGTAAATTGATATGATGCTGAATTCTACATTAAGGTTTGATATTAAAACAATTTGACACGTAAATCGACCTAGCCGGATGCGTTTCTTCACTTCCGGTGCAGGCTGTTGTAGTCTTTTGTTGCTGTTACCGCCCCCTACTGCCGCTGCCTCCTCTCGTCCGGCTTGGTTCCGTTATTCAGGCAGCGCACACAAACCTGTTGGCATTTTTAATGTGGGCGTTCTTGGTTTGGTTGAGAAACACGATCTCCTGACAGGCTAAACTCATAGGCCATAGTTTCGAGTACTGTTTGGTAATTGGTCAATTTGCAAGCGACGTCACAGGCCTGTCGCGACTCAGAGGAAGCGGGAACACCATATCCTTCTATTTGGCTTGGATTTGTCTCCACGCTGGTTAACCGCAGATTGAAAAAGTAAAATAAACTCACAGAGACGGTAATGTACTGTTTTAAGTATAAAGCTTCTCACGAAAAACTTCCGCAGCTGCAGTTGCCTGGTTTAGTTAAAACGAGTGAGACTGATGTAAATTAACATCAGAAGTGGTTCCGGGGAAAGCCATGCTATGTGCTAACGTTAGCATTAAATTGTGTTATGCGTTAACTCATGGCGGCGGCTCCCGGTTTGTGAAAACAGTCTGGGTTAATTCACTTTGCTAACTAATGCACGGTCATGTGGCAAACTCCGAAAAGCCCCAGACATTGTCAGAAGTTCTAATCAATCTGTTTGTGTCTAACGCCTAAGCTCCCATTGACGGAGAAAGTGATTTATTCGGGAGACCTCTTTAAAAATAAAAACATCATCTTAATGTTTCATCACAATACCCACCACTCCCCATTTTGGAAGGTTTTATGTATGTGTCATATATAAACAGAAAGAAAAATAATATCATGGTGTGGACTACTCCCTGAGTGCTGCAATTGATAATCACATAATGATAAAATAGGTTTCTGAATTATTGTTTTAACATGTTGATGCTTACTAATCAGGGCTCGATAATGATTGGGTTTTATCATAGGAGACTGTCATCAGGTCAGCACAGGGTCACACATAGTACGATAAACTGATCACACTCCTATTTACACCTAGGAATCATTTAAAGTACCTGGAGGAACTTGTGGAGACACAAAGAGAGATGGAGACTTTTGAGAAGTTCCAGAAGTTCTGGATTCTGACTATTTACTTATGCCATGATGTGTCTTCTTTATAATGCCTGACAGTGTGCCCTTATACCATGTCTGCTAATATGCATTTATAGAGTTGGTCAGCCTCATCAAAAATCAATGCATAAGTTATCTTCAAATGACTGGAATGACCAGAAAAAAGTTTGTAATGAAAATCCTGTTGTCTATTGTAACTTTGCTTGAGTGTATTTAACAATGACACTTTTTTTTTTTTTTACAGACCCAAAGTTCCACACATGGCTCACGAGAAGGAATTATGGCAGAGGATTGGAGAAAGTTTTGTCCAAGAATATTACAGCCAGTTTGATAATACCAACAGGATGGGACTGGGAAACCTATATGTAAGTGTGTTCATTGTCGATTTTATTACATCTCGTTTCAAAGCGGTGATGTATTGCGGTTGTCAGTGTTTGTGTGTTCGTTCGTTTGTCCGTTTGTTCGTTCATCTGTTAGTTAGTCCACCAAATATCTTTGCAACCGTTGCAGATAGAGAGATGAAACAAAAAGCAGATTACTCGGGCAGCAAATGGGATAAAAATGAGATGATGACCTTGACCTTGAGAAAAGTAGGTCATGGTCAAATTTCAACTTTTGTACACTCAGGAAACGGATAGCATAGAAAGACGAGGGAGAAGGCCAGTGGAAGACAATACATCAATGCTAGTGTTTTGATTTACCTATGCACTAGCTTTGATCTATGGTCTTACACTGGCCTTCTCTATTTGCACTAGTCAGTAGGTCAGGGTAAGTTGCGGGATGTTGCAGTCTCTGACTACCTTGGTTCTAGTTACCTGTTTGGGCATGTCATGTCAACACTGACTACTGCATGGCAATTAATGAATTTGTGATTTACACTTTTTTTTTCTTAGTCTGCCCAAGCCTGTTTGACATGGGAAGGAGTGGCGTATCAAGGAAAAGAAGCCATTACTGGCAAATTAGCAGTAAGTGTCTTCTTGGCTTATTTACAACATATTCAAAAATCTGGAAAAATGGACATACTAAAAAAAGCAAGCAGTAACAAAGAAGGAGCATTCACAAGCCTTTTTTCCATGTTTGTTACTGTGTGTTCCATCAATACTACCATTTCCAATCCACAGAGCTTGCCTTTCAAGCGCATTAAGCACATTATCACAGAAAAGGACTGCCAACCCACAGTAGACAACTGTATCCTCATCATGGTCTTTGGGCAGTTACAGGTAAGCTGATAAATATTATTCCACAACTTCACTTTCCGCCTGGAACAAATATAACAAAGGGATTTCCACTTATTTTGGAAATCCAGTGGTTTGAATATTGAATGAGTAATTGTACACTGTTTTACATTAAAAGCAACATTGTCAGGCCCTTGAGTAATGCACTTTTTATGTATTTATATTTCACTGTTCTCATTGCACAGGCTGACTCCTCTTTTGTCACAAATTTGAATGCGTAGGGGAAAAAATATAATATTCCCCTGTTTCAAAAATTACATCTTGTATTTTGTCAAAACCATCAACTTCTTTTCCACAACAGGTAGATGATGATCCACCAATGGCCTTCCATCAGGTGTTCATGCTGAAGGCCCACGACGTCTTGTGGGCTTGCACGAATGATGTGTTCCGGTTGGGTATACACAACATACCAGTGTAACTGTGTGTGGATTTGTTGGTTCACATACATTAATAGCAAGCTATGAATTCATGTTAAGGCCATGTTTGAAAACACAACAAATTGAATTCAATGATCATTGTGTTTGCAATGCATCTATTGGCATTTTACTTGTGTTAGAAAACGCATTCCTGTTCAATAAAATAACTGTTCGTCCCAGCGTAAGTTTTTGTATTTTTTTGGTTTGCTTGTATCCTCACTCACATGGTGTGAACTGTTCCATTGAAAAAAGTGTCAAGCATACAAACATGACAGACTCAAAATTACAGTAGATTATTTCATGTTCGGGTTTTCACAGTCCAGGGGGTTGATTCATGAATTCACAAAATCATCTTCAGTAACTGCAGTCCGTTCTTTATGTGGGTTTTATTAAACTGGAGACGTTTTGAGGAATTGTGTCTTGTTATTAAGTCTAGATGGTGTAGTGTCGTGTGTGACCGCTAGAGGCGCCACAGGCAGCCCTTTAACTCATTTAAAAGGACTCAACCCACAGAAGCGCCGCAGCCACTTAAAAAGACAAGTCTGAACATAGGGACACAACTGGAAGAGCAGAACTCCATGACATAGACGGTCACATAAATGTCTTCCACGGAAATGGACCTCCTGACGATGAATCGACAGTCGCAGCATCTTGGAGAATCAGTAAGCCTCAACATTTTACTGCTTGAATTTCTGTAGGGACTAACGCAGAAGACGTTGTTGTCCGTCAAACTTCAGTCAGTGCTTCAGTGACTCGTTGAGTCATTACTTTGGCTTTTCACAATAAATGTCGCCTGGGGACAATAAATGACACTACGTCACGTTGTTGGTGGAAGCTAACAGTTAGCGTGGTGTGGCTGCGTCGGGAAACCTAGGAAATGCAGTCAGAATTTGTTGACCTGTTGGTGCAACGTGGGAAGTTAATTCGAGGCAAAGATAAACACTAAAAGGCAGCTGAGACCCCTGAAAATAATGGTTTAAACGAGACATGGTCTTTGTTTTGTGTTACTGCGCATGCGCAGTATCCAGTTTTCATTGACAGGTGTAGGTCAGAATCAGAATAGTGTAGTTCCGATTGGAACACAATTAATTGGTTAAATATATTTTTAAATGGCTTTTTTTTTGTTTAGGAGATTTTTAAAAAAGTTTTGATTGTTGTACATTCACACATGAATTCATACATTCAATTCATACATGTTTCCACAAGCTAATAATTTATGCTATTTATTATCTTGAGTGCATAATAAATGTAAAGATTCCTGCAAAAACATTTTCAAAATATATTTGTCATAAAAATAGTAGAAAAGCTTCTAAATATAAAACATTTACAGTGTGTTACAATATGATTGTAGTTCCTGTTATGGGTTGTCCGGAGGACACATTTGAATGTAACACTGCTGTGAACAGAGATGCAGTAGAGCGCACATGTTGTAACTCGGCTGTTAAATAAAGATTACAAGTAAGCATGGATATTGCTTTAACCGTCCATTCTGTGTAGTTTAGTGTTAGGACAAACAGAACTGAATGAATGGAAGAGTTGGAAAGGGAATATTGACAGATATGTCACAGACCTGAAAATGCTGTCCAGTAGCTGTAATTTTGGAGACATCAGAGACTAATTAATAGGATTGTGTGTGGAACAAACAGCTCTACAATGAGAGACTCCTCAGAGAAGAAAATCTGACGCTGAGCAAGTGTTTGCAGAGCTGCAGAACTATCGAAAGAAAACAGCAAAACTTTGCAAGGACAGACAGTAGAATTGCATGTACTGAAGCAGACCAGTGAGAACAAAAAATGGACTGAGATATGCTCTAAGTTTTGTGGTAAAACACATGAAAGAAACAAAAATAAATGTCCGGCTTTTGGCAAGATGTGTGAAAATAAATCACTTTGCAGCACAATGCAAATCAAAGTCAAGAGGTCAGCTGAAAGTATAAAGAAGTACATGCTGTGTCCGAACGATACAGAGACACATGCGAAGACATTATGACAATAACAGTAGTGAATGAGAACAAGGAGATTGTAAACCAAGTGGGAGAGAGCCATCGTCGAGGGCAACACCTCTATGCAGGAATGATGATCGACCACACACTGGTTAATTTCCAGATAGACTGTGGAGCAACTTGCAACATACTCCCAATACATCTCATATACCCTGATACACAGCTGGAGCACACTGAGAAAGTACTTGTCATGTACAACAGTACCAGGATGAGTCCACTGGGTAAATGCAAAGTCAAGATCAGAAACCCCAGAAATAATAAGCTGTACAGATTGGAGTTTCAAGTTGTTGAATGGGAATCAGCCCAACACCAGAAGTTTTCCAAAGGAACCTCATGCATGCACTTGAGGGCGTACCTGGAGTCTACGTCATAGCAGATGTGCTGGTCACGGGGGAAGGAGCAACACAGGAAGAGGCAAACAAAGATCATGACAGGAAACTCGGACTCTTTCTAAACAGGTGCAGAGAGAAAAACATCAAACTTAACTTTGAAAAGCTCAGACTGCGACAACGAGCTGTACCCTATATTGGACATCTGCTGACAGCAGAAGGACTGCAGATAGATCCAGAGAAGGTGCGGGCCATCAGAGGAATGCCGCGACCGACAGATGTCAAAGGTGTGCAGAGAATGGTAGGAATGGTGAATTACCTGTCAAAGTTTTATGACCACTTATCAGATGACTGTGAGATTTTGAGACAACTGACACACAAAGAAAACGTGGGAATGGAGTGATGTGCATGAAAAAGCATTTCAGAGGTTGAAAGATAAGATGGCAATGATGAAGTACATAAAGACTTTCATCTCAAATGTGACATATGCAGGTCGGTAGATCCTAAGCAACAGAGGGAAACACTGGATCCTCATGACATGACACACAGACCCTGGGCCAAAGTGGGAACTGACTTGTTTTCATTTCATAACAAGGACTATTTGATAACTGTAGACTACTATTCAAACTTCTGGGAAGTAGATTATCTACCTGACACTAAGAGTAGTACAGTTATCAGAAAGTTGAAAGCTCATTTTGCATGACAAAGAATACCAGATGTAGTCATTTCTGATAATGGACCACAATATGCCTCACAGGAGTTTGAGCCTTTTGAGCCACATAAGGTCTGGAAGCCGGGTAAGGTGATTAAAACTGTAAGTCACAGATCTTATGAGGTCAAAATGGAGTCTGGAGGTGTTTTGAGGAGAAACCGCCGTCATCTGAGACGCAACTACGGCACACCAGATACACACACAACAGGAACTGTGTTATACACGCCACAAGACGTGGTGAAACAGGTTCAAGTAGGAGACCAGAAAACTGTCAATACACGGTCAGGTCGTCAGGTTATTAGTCCCCATTACCTGAAAGACTATTGTGAGTGATAACATAGTAATTTGACAGGCACCACATGATTGTGAGAAAAGGAAAAGTTGTGTAAGAAGTAATGTTAATGATATGCTATGTTGATGTGTTGTACCTAGAAAACAGGACAAAAGGAACTGTTTATGTATAATTTCATTGTTAAAACGATGTAAGAGAAAGAAAACGCCAATGTTAAGTTGCACTGTAACCTACTGAGGTGATTTTGATTTATGATGCTTCGAAGTAATTGTTCCTGTTAAGGATGGACTTTATGCTTTATGTTGGGAATTATTTAATTTTGAAGAAAGAATGTAACTTCAAAAAAAGAAAGAAAAAAAGAAAGATGTTACCATATGATTGTAGTTCCTGTATGGGTTGTCCGGAGGACACATTTGAATGTAACACTGCTGTGAACAGAGATGGAGGTAGAGCACACGTGTTGTAACTCGGCTGTTCAATAAAGATTACAAGTAAGCATGGATATTGCATGATATGCTCTTCTCCATGTATTCTTTTTAAAATAAGGATTTAGTCCTGAATAACATATGACTTTATGCCATGAATGCTAATATGTTTCTAAATCATCTTCTGGGATATTAAAACCTGTTTACGTTTCCAGTATTGATCAATCTAAGGTTAATTCTTTATTCTCCATCCACATCCATTTGAGCAGCGTTAAATCTAATCTCTGAGCTACATTGCTCCAGTGATCTGCAATTCTTCAAATCATCTTGTTCGGACAAGATAACTACTGTATCTTGAAATGGTACGTTAATGAAAAAAAAGATAACTGTCACATTCGTACAAAATAATAACTAGTGCTTAAATGAGGAGGTGTGGTTATAAGTTATTATCATGAGCATAAAAGAAAACAACTTTTCCTCACGAGACAAAACAATACCCTGATGGGACCTTGTGGCACAGAATATTTTAACGGGTTAATTACTACTATTCGTCAACCTACTAGTCTATTGAAGATTTACTAATGTGATGTTCTTTACTGTTTATTATGTTGATTGTGGGAATGCACGAACCAAAGCTGCCGTATTCCCACCGCATTAAAACAAAACTAAATTTGAAATAAGCTTTCTTATTTGTCATTTAATATCTTGACTCTGGCTCTTTGTAGAATTGCATCAAAGATAAAGACCAGGAGTGTATAAATGAGTACGACGTGGAGGACGAACCGTTGCTCCGGAACAACCCCAGACGGTTTGTCATTTTTCCCATACAGTACCCCGACATCTGGAGGATGTACAAACAGTCACAGGCCTCTTTCTGGACAGTGGAGGAGGTGAGTATCAGGAATCACTTCAATGTTAGCATTTCAGGAAAAAATCTTCTGGTAATTAAATGTATTTTGACAGCACAAACTGACCTCTATGGAAGTAATAAAAATTACAATTGCGATGACACAGATATGATGATACTGAGACATACGAGTTTGCCATTGATCCATCAGGTTGATCTATCTAAGGACTTGGCACACTGGGACAACTTGAGACCTGAGGAGAAACACTTCATCTCTCACGTCTTAGCTTTCTTTGCTGCAAGTGATGGTATCGTCAACGAGAACCTGGTGAGAGGGGTCAGATGTGTTTCTCTTAAGACTGGGGTCGGCAACCTTTAACACTCAGAGCCATTTGGGCCCGGCTATCAGGAAAAATTAAAAAAAACAGTTTTGACATCTAACATGGAAATTCTATTCTATCGCCTTTGGGCTTTCGGAGCATGTAGCGGCGTCTTGACTTGAATTAAAAGAGAAATTTGAAAAAGATTACTATTTCACTGAACAGTAAAAAATAAATATTTGAAATTTATCTGCTGAAGTATTTATTTTATCTGGTTAATGCAACATCTGCGCCTACTGGCTTTTGGCAAATATGATTCATATTATGAGAGTGAGAGAGAGTATAACTTTATTTATCCCTTAAGGAAGTTCCGTCATGGAAATTATGAGCAACTAAAATAAAATATGATTTTATTTTAATGTTTCAAGATCGCAATAATCTTCCAGTTTACATCTACAAAAAAAAATTTAGCTGTAAACTGGAAGATTTACATCTATCCAATCAAATGAATAGATTTAAATCTATTCATTTAATCCAATCAAAATTTTTTTTTTTTTTTTTTATATACTGGTTTGATCCCCGAAGGGAAATTAAGAAAGAAAAAAATTAAATACACTCCAATTGGATTTTCATACTTTATTTTCCGAAGCCACATAGATCTGCAGCATAAAAATGAAAGAGCTCCAGAGCCGCGGGTTGCCGACCCCTGACCTAAGACATGCAACATCACCATGAAGCGTGATTCTAGGCAGTTTCCCCTGTTATATGTGAAAATGGTATATAGAATAAATGTGGTGTATTATTTGTCTGGCCTAACAGGTGGAGAGGTTCTGTCAGGAGGTGCAGGTCCCTGAAGCACGTTCCTTCTACAGCTTCCAGATCCTGATAGAGACCGTTCACTCAGAGATGTACAGTATGCTCATCAACACGTACATCAGGGACCTGAAAGAGAGGTCAGTTTGTGGTTTCTTGAGGTCAAACATCCACTTCTGTCAGTCTTTCACACTTGATGAGCTCACTGTCCTGTGCGGTATGTGATTGTCAATGTCAGCGTAGATTGCGATGCCAAAGTGTTTAAAGGTCAATCCTATTTTAGGAAAATAAAAAAATACAAAATCAAATGTAATTCATTCATTCATCTTCTGGAAGACGAGATAATCATCAAACATATTTTGATGTGTTGCTTTCAGATAGAGAAAATGGATTGCATTGCTTAGATGGTTAAGATTATGCACCGCATAAACATCCATCCATCTTTTTGTAGACGGGATAATCGCAATCGACAAGGACTGGACAAACAAAAATCCTTGCATGCTCACATTCAAACTCACACTGTGCATAAAGACGAAGTATTCAATTTTCACGTGCTATACCATCGGCTGAAGACTTTTAATAACGGTGACACCTCTAGCACCTGTTCACGGTGAAGTCTAAACCACTCTGTGGTTAATTGGGTTTTATTCCCTGCTCTGATCTGCCTGTAAATTAGAATGATCTCCAGGAAATGATAGACTGTATATTCTCCTGCATTTATTTCACCTTGTGCAACTTTCCTATTTAGATTTGTTGAAACCTGTTTTAATTTTCTCTTTCCTCCCAAACAAATCCTCATAAGTTCACTGTTTGGTCTTACATATTCTTTTCATAGGTGTAGAATTTGTTTGTGTTTAGGGCTTGCAGTGAAATTCATTTTTATTATCTGTGTGTTTTAGGGACTGCCTGTTTGATGCCATTCATACCATGCCCTGTGTCAAAAGAAAAGCTGACTGGGCCCTTGAGTGGATAAGTGACAAGAAATCCTCATTTGGTGAGAAACAAGAAACATTAGTTTAGAACAAATTACATTATAATGAAGTTAATTTGTGATGTGACAGGAACGCTCGTGAAATTTAGGGGAAACATTATGAGATGGTTGAAGTATTTACACCAGCTTGAGGTACATCTAGGAGAATTAAACATGCAAACAATTTTAGTGCTGTCCCTGAATCTGAATTGTCATGAACAGGATGTAAAAAGAATAAAAAAAATTATAGGTCATTCCATTATAAATAAAACCTTCATGTCTGATAAACCCATAGAATCCATGCTTTACAAAAGTCAGTTGTCATAACAAATTAAAAAAATTACACAAATGTAAAATACAGTATGCGTTTTGCTCATACCTCCTTGAGATCAGTGGCCATACATGTCTTGAAGGCTACATTCCTGCTCCTGCTTATAGTTAACTTGAGCTAACATTGAGATGAGTTAATTGAGATATCGGTCTGGTTTTGTTGTAATGGAGGATGGAATGTGGCATAACCTAGCTTTATCTAAGTGATAAAGATTTGGTTAACAGCAGGCGCCTTGTGAGCAGACATAAGGTATGCGCTCATTACTGTACATAAAAAATAGATGATCACTGACAGAGGTGTCAGGCTGGTTTTTATCTATACATCTTTTGGACGAGACGATCAAGCTGTTTATCCACCTTGTGGGTCAGAGGTCTACTGGAGAGGCAGGGCTTTCAAAATATTTTGGGTACAAATACTTCACTCAACTATTCCTTCATTCATCAATCGCCTACTCTACACTGGAAAAATTGGCATAGATTCGGCAAACACGATAGTAGTGAAGGGTTTGGGCATACTTTTATGAATTTTTTAATTAATTAACCAGTAATTATACACAAAAACTTTTATTTGGGTTGTCCTGTTTGATCTGTTTAATGTGAAGCACAACATATCTTCTACCCTGGTTTCTCCCTTCAGGCAAAAGCAGCTTAATTAGCGGTAAATACACACAGTAACCTGGCTGTGGCATTAGTATCTGAATGAAAAATCAACAAAATAATAACATCTCCATCACATGTAATGTATCTCTGAATCTCTGCCTTCAGGAGAACGTCTTGTAGCCTTTGCGGCGGTGGAGGGCATATTCTTCTCTGGGTCATTCGCTTCCATCTATTGGCTGAAGAAAAGGGGACTGATGCCTGGCCTTACCTTCTCCAACGAGCTGATTAGCAGGGATGAGGTGAAATGAAAAGACATCTAAAGTCACAATTATCCCAATTTGTTCATCCATTCTTCATACCTGGAAATGTTACCTTTCATCTCGCATGAAGCATTTTCCTTTTGTGTTGCTGCCTGTCTCATGCCGACTGCAGCTCTTACATCCACGCTTAGCTGTTTGATGTGCTTCTCAGGGCCTGCACTGTAATTTTGCCTGCCTGCTGTACAGCTACCTGGTGAAGAAGCCATCAGAGGACCGGGTTAAAGACATTATCACCAAAGCTGTTAGCATCGAGCAGGTTGGTAACCCATACCTAACATTTATTTGCTATGGGCACCAGTGCACTTTCCATTTTAATCAAATGGTATTGATAGGACAGTCAGAGGAACTCTGTTGAAATTATTTCCATTTTTCATACTTCAAATCTTCATTCAAGGTACCAAAATAATTTTGTGTTTAATTTGGGATACCAGGGTTGTATTGGTAGCTTTTTTTTTAAATAGATATCCGAATACTAACTGTATTCTGTTTGATGTTACAGGAGTTTTTGACAGAGGCCTTGCCAGTGGACCTGATTGGAATGAACTGTGGTCTAATGAAACAGTACATTGAGTTTGTTGCAGATCGTCTCCTTGCTGACCTCGGACTCATGAAGGTAATTCTGTGAAAATCAATGAAATGATCCGAGGAAGATATAAGATAAGAAAAGCAACGTAGTCGTTACTCATTCAATCTCTTTATACCGTGGTAACTGCTGTTTAGAAGATAACTAAAATATTCTTAGAAATCATGGTCGATTTAGTATATCACAAGTTAATTAAAGACGGGATTCGTAACCTCAAAATGTGATAATAAAACTTTGTTTTTCCTTCCATCCTCCATTTCAAGGTATACAATGCTGAAAATCCCTTCGACTTTATGGAGTCAATTTCGCTAGAGGGTAAAACAAACTTCTTTGAGCGACGAGTAGCAGAGTATCAGAAATTTGGAGTAATGTCAAACACAATGGACTGTGAGTTCACTCTGGATGCCGACTTCTGAAATGAGCTTCTGTTACACATTTATTTTGTTCCTTTGCAGTAACTTGCCATGAAGTGTTGGCACAATACAAAAACAGAATACAAAAACAAAGAAATATTTAATATGTTAAAGCTACCCTGATACACATATGCATCTTATGAAGAATTAAACTACAGTATGACTCCAGTGGCAAAATAAGGGATTAGAGTTAATGTGTGCCTATTTGAAAGTATTTATATGTGGAATATATTAGATTAAATGTTTGGTTTTACAGTTTTTATTGCTGACTGGCAAGGTTTTATCTTTTTGTATTGTTCAATAAAATGTTTTGAAAAATAACTTTTGTTGCATTTATGGATATTTATGTTCAGTCACATTACATTAGATTAGCCACTAATGTAGCCGCATTAGTCATATTAGATTAGCCACGCCTTCGTTAGCATACGGAAGCCGGTGAAGGATGATGCTAACCGCTAGCTAGTTTAGTGTTTTCGCGATTTGGAAACATGGCTGGTGACTTCCAGGGTTTTGCACTGGAGAAAGCCGAGCTGCT
The DNA here is from genome assembly GCF_040054535.1 of Antennarius striatus. Lineage (NCBI taxonomy): Eukaryota > Metazoa > Chordata > Actinopteri > Lophiiformes > Antennariidae > Antennarius > Antennarius striatus. The sequence goes on along the minus strand of NC_090789.1, from coordinate 3,621,790 downwards.
TTCTGGTCGCCTGAAGGAGGTCCTGACGACGGGACAAGAATACGTCCAGAGTCATTTCGGAGTAGATTTGGGTCTGAAGCCCGAGTCGTATCCGACGTGGGTTATCCTGTCCACGGCTGCTGCCGGGCTGCTGCTGCTCCTCGGGCTGTCATGGGCCGCTGTCTGCGGCGGTCTACTCCTTGGGAAAAAGCGGGGATGTCCAGTCACCCAGCAGAGCTGTGAGCCTCTCAAGACCAATCCAATAAAGATTCTCAAACCAGAAGAACCGAAGAAGAGGAACAAAAAGAAAACAGTTGAAAAGGTACTATAGATAATATTAACGAGCTGCTCAATCACTGAGTCACTCAGAACAATTCTCTTAGTCGACGTGTCTGTTTACAGCTAGCTTAGCATCAGGCTAATGTCCGTATTCATGGACATTATTTCAATTGTTATTTACTTAAATTTGAATTTCGTAATTTTAATTGTTTTAATTTTATTTATTAACTGTATTAATTCAGAAATTAAGACTATTACTATGTAGCGGTGGTACTATGAAAATGACTGACTTAGACTTATGCTATAGCATCCTGAAATGACTAGTTAGCACTGGCTAACGTGCCACGTCGTGCTTTTTATTAAATAAACACAACACGGCCTGAAACATCAAAGAATCGTGTGATCCATTTGTAAAATAACACAAATAATCCAAATTGTTAAATTCAATCTCATAGTGAATGGCTGGGTTTCATTTTATGGAATAATGCTCGGTATCTATGTAAAGTCAGCTAGCGTCTGCTAAGCTAAAGTGTGCTGCTGACCTTTACTTCCTAATAAAAGATTTATTAGACGTGTAAATATCAGGGAACAAGGTTTGGTCTTTTAAAATTACTATTCAGTCACAAATTATTACCTCAAACAGAAATCTCTACACGTTTATAGTAGTGTAATCTATCTAATGGTGAATGTGTCAAATATAATAAATTCAGGTGCAGTATATTACAAGGAATCATGTCGAGAATACTTCAGTGAGGAGGTTTACTGTTTGCAGATTAATCACTAGCCTAATAATGACCCTTATGAGAGTGTTATTGAAAAATCACATCCATATTCATGTGCTTTTGTTTTGTTTTGTCCCAGAAAACGCAATCTAATGGACAACCAGTGGCCGTTGCTCAGCAGGAAGTTAAAGTGACTGAAACTATTTCCAAACAAGCCCCACAGGTCCGAACTGAGAAGGTGTGTTTGATCAGATGTTGCATTAACCTAGCTGCATAAACCTTTCCTCAGTTTTGTTTCACTTTTGTTATTGGGGAATTCCACTGTAACCCTTAACCAGTTTGGCATGGCTTCAAATGCAACCAAGTCACATGACTAGCCCTTTTTTATTTTAAATTAAAAACACTGTGATTTACTTTTTACTCTATACACAGGTAAAGGAAGTACAGGCCCCACTGCAGGTGAAAAAGAACAAGAAGAAAGCCAAGGCAGATGTGAAACCAGTCCGACATTTGCCTATAAATGATGTGAAGGAAACTGATGATGGTAAAACTTGTCTGTGTCAGGGGAAATTTCATAACTTCTTGTTTTTAACCAACTCTTGTTTTCACACCCCTCTGGGATTCAGTACTTCTAATTTTCATCTCCCCAATCTGTGTTTAGAGTCACTTCCTGGACATTTCAGCACAAATCCATAAAAATATTTGAAAACATTTATTTATCGTTGTTTTTCAGAGATGAATCTCAGAACTGTTCAATGTTGTTTTTTTCTGTGTCCACCAGGTGCATGGGAGACTAAAGTCAGTAACCGAGAGAAGAAGCAGCAGCGCCGCAAAGACAAAGGCTCTGAAGACTCCGGTAGCCCTGGAGGACTGGAGGCTCCGAAGACCAATGGAGAGGCGCCCGTAGCCACGGCACCAACCAGCAGCAAGAGGAACCGAGGAAACCATGGTACTGGTTTATCTAGCCAGTGTTGGCATGAATTTAGTGTTACACTTGAAGCCAGAGACATAGTTTTCTGTGTTTTCTGCTGCTGAAGCTTCTTTTTGTCCATACATTTCAGAGTCCTTGCATTCAAGAAAGGGGGAGACAGCTGGTGGAGCTGGCAAAAACTGTAATGGTTTGCTTTTTCTTCATTTAAGTTCTTTATTTTCTGTCCATCTAACTTCCTGTATTCCTACTTTCTGTGTCACCTCAGTGTCCTCCAGCTGGAAAGAGGAGCCGTCAGTCAATGGTGGAGGTTGGACTAATGTTTCTATGAAAATACCAGGACAAATGGGAGCGACGGAGGGAGCCAAATGGAGCAGCGTCCACACGGCTACACATTTCAGGGCAGGACCCAAGCGTCAATCCTGGGCCAAGGAGACACAAGGTAGCTTATCGACCAGTGCGGGTCGTAACTAAATGATCAGAAACACAAGGTTTCATGTTCTTACGTCTGAGATCCAATCTAAGCATCAAACCCAAGTGTGTGTGTGTGTGCACGTCCTCTCAGCAGCAGCATGGAGTGGAATTGACGGCCAGATGAAGACGGACCACAATCCCGTTTCCTTCTCCATACTGGGGCGGAACACCATGGGTTGGTATCGTGATCAACATCCAGTTTTTTCACCTAGTTGTGTCATTCAAACTGCGTAAGCATGTGTAATCCACAGACTGTCAGATCCAATTTTTCTTTAGTGTTTTAAAACTCAAACTATATTTTACCAAAGTCACTTAAGAGTCTTTTCTTACTCCAGTACTTTTTCAATCGTCCTGTCTTTTAGATGCTAAGTCACATCCAGTGGAGCTGCAGTGGGTGAACCAACCAGATGCTGATGATCAATGGTCTGGCTTCAGTGAGTATTTCATCTGTGGATCATTAAAGTCATCATCAAGCAATCACTTTGTGAGATTTGTCAGAACTGCATATGCGGTTGAATTTGTAATCACTGCTGTTGCTGTGGATTTTTTTAAAGATGGAACGGCAGCTGTGGACCCCAGCTCGGACTGGAACGCCCCAGTGGAGCATTGGGGGAACTACGAGGAGGTAGTCATGACGCTAGCGCCCCCACAAAAGGAGCAGCGTGTTACAAATAAGGTTACTGTTAACTTGGTTTATTTTTTCTGTTTCTGAACTATCCCTCTACAAATCCTGAAATTCTTATTAATACTCTGAAGTGGGTTTTTCTATATTTTTTATATTTGTTTTTTGGTGTTGCTGCAGGTATTAGAGCATGAGAAGGAGATTGAAGATCCCTCCGATGGAGCAGCCAAATCCAAAAGGAAGAGGAAGAAGAAGAAGAAAACCGAAGAGGACGCAGCATCTGGGGCTCAGGCAAGGAAAACAGAACATCACAAAAATATAAATATTTGCACACAATCACATCCTAAAAGTGTTTCCATGTTTTTTGTTAATATCAGAGAATTTGTTTAATTACAGACGATGAACGCAAAACTCCAGGAGCTTCCAGTGTTGACGTCCAAAAAGCAGAATTCCAGCATATCTCCCTCTCAGAGTACGTTTCAGCAGCTCAGTGAAGCAAAAAACCCACAGTATTAATACAAACAACTATTCCCTCAGTCTCTAAACACATCTTCATCGTTTTCCTGTTTCCGTTTTAATCTACTTGTAGACAAGCCGGAGCCGGCGCCGGAGCCTGTGAAAGTGTCCCAGAAGAAAAAGGTTCGGAGGGAAACATGAAGTCTCATCGCAGGATCCCGCCAAGTTTATGCAAATGATTGTTAAATACGTCTCATGCAATAATTACCAGGTACAGGAGTTTCTTTCTGAGATACATCAGTCCATTAATCACCAAAACAAAAAAAAGAACACAAGCAGTGGACATCACCTGCTTGTCTAAACACAGCGATGAAATGAAATGGGGTCCTATGGACTCAGATCTTAAAACTAATTTGCACTATTTGCTGCACTGCAACCAGAACGGAGTTTCATGAGAGATCGAACTTGCAGTGGAGAAATGTGTTTTGTGATGTAATGTAACAGCATCTTCTTCTTCATACACTGTATGTTTTACAATGGTTGCCCCAAAAATACGAGACGGGTTTTAATTTTATTAGTTGCTTTATGAAAATGTAAGTTGAAGAAGTCAGAAGGTTATTTACTCCCAGGAATATTGCACTTTGTTCTGTTTACGTTGCTCCTACATCACATACAGTAATGTGTAGCAGCAAGCTGCAGCGCTGGGGCGGGTCTCAGATCAGCAGCAGATCATATACAGCAATTAAAAGAAGTATTGAACATGCCACCATTTTTCTAAGATATTTCTAAGGTAATACAAAATTTTTACCAGATGTCAATAAAAACTTGTGCAACTCACACATGCAAAGAAAATCAAAACCCATATCTCTAAATTGTCTTCAGAGGAAGAAAATAAAGCAAAAAATAAATTGACATTCTTCGAAAAATGTCAATGTGGCCATGCTCTGGGTCACATCGGAGCTACTAAAGGTAGCTAAACAATTTACGTTCACTAAAAGAACTGATGTAGACATGTGACAACACAACAGTCTCACAATAACTCAAAATTTATTGTATGAATACAGTCTGAAAACATTTTAAGTAGACGTTTGTTAATTCTGGGGACGGGAACTACACAAGCCAAATGGCTTCTACCCGTCAGCCCTTTTTTTTTCGGATATTATTGATGTAAATGAGATAAAGGTAGTGGAGACTGTTGTAATGACATTTCTAAAAATAAAAATGAATTAATAAAGACGTTAGAATGCCCTAACCAATCACCTGACTTAGAATTCAATATAAGAAATACTGAAAGAACTGATCAGAGGTCATAGATGAGGTCGCAGAACCTTTAAGATATGAAAACTTTTGTGTGGAAGAGTGAGTTAAAATCATGCAGGAGGCCCCTGGAAGTTGTTATGACCACTTGTGTATGAAGTATACACAAGTTTTCCCTGTCTCATTCCATTTAGTTACATATAAGTCAATTTATGGATATCAAAGGTTTGATTTCTTTGCATGAGTGGGTTGTTCTCGACACTTGGTGAACATATGTCAGTTGCACCTTTTAGAAATGTATTACTGAAGAAAAATGGTGTTCAACACTTATTTTACCCGCTGTATTTTCCATCACTGTACACCACTCGGGTTAACACTCGAGTTAATGATTGCTGTAATCGTCTTATATGTCAATACTGGCCATGAAGTGATGTCCTCATAGAGCAACTGCTCCAACAAATGATGATAATTGGATTTTTTTTTTTTTTTTTTGTGAAATTAGTGTTCGCTAAATGTCTTCCAACATGATTTTCTTTTCTTTCTTTTTTTGTACAAAATTACTTTTTTTTGTGTTATTTCTCAGGTGTGACCTATACGTCCGGGTAGTTCTGTTCAGGTTCCTTTTCCTCGCTGTGAACTTACATATGGCTGCCAGGAAAAAACAGATTTGGCTGTTTTTATTTTCATACGAGTTTTATTGGGGTAAAAATACAGTTAAGGTGTCGCTGCATGTCGACAGTGGGGAGCTCAGCCACAGAATGTTCTCTACTAACACTCCTACAGTGTCATCCACCTTCTGCAATAGTTGGTTCCTAATGTTATAAGTTTTGCTGATATGTAGTCAAATCTGCTGCTTTCTGAGCTTCAAAGCTGCGAGCAGAGGATTAACAAGACGCTGAAACGGTGCATTGAATCAGATTTCGTTTCAACTTTGTTACCACACTTTTTAATTCATTAACCATGGATCATATTGGATGTTTTTATTCACATGAGAAGCAAGTTTTGAATGGACTGATTGTGGATTCAACTTGGGGGGATGTAGTAACCGGTTTAACCACAAGGAGGCACTGTGACTGGAAGGATAGGATTAGTGTCGGAGGAAGCAGCACTGTGAGCTGTTGTCCCACTTGCCTCATTCAGAGAGTGTGTGTTTGCGTCTGCGCGTGGAATCCGAGACTTGATTGTCCCTTCTGCACTCTGTGATTTAGGTTTTAAAGTTTGTTTTCAGTTTTTGTGCTAGAAAAAGCCATACTATATGTACAGATTGTAAGGGCTTTTTCCTGCTCTGTGACTGCACTGTCCAAAAAAAGCTGTACTTAGTCTTTTTAATGTCAAAGATGTTTTTTTAATGCGCTTTTGCAGAATATGAAATGTAACTTTTTTTTTTTTTTTTGTTCTTTTTTTGTGTCCCTGGCTTCCAGGATGTATAATGGAGGAATTTTTTTTAATGACAAATGAGACAGACATTCGATGTCAAGCATCTTTAACTCCACATCAAAGTGGGGTCATAAATGAGAAGCAAATTCACACACATTCTCAAGTACACACAAACACACACATACAAGGAATTAAATTCCGTTGCCTTAACCTGTAGTTGTTTAGAAATTTCATCCTTTTTATAGTTTACATTCGATTGATGTCATAAACTAAATTGATCTTGCATGACTTTGGTAACAGTACTTGTGTACATAAATTTTTAAAAAAGAAATTCCTCTCTTTAACTGTTAGTACTCTGTCCTGAAGTACCACCAGTGTGTATCCTGTAATAACGTTTTTAATGAAACGCGTTACGGCTTAATGTGGGCATGCAGTTTAGCAGCCGTCACCAGGAGTCTGTGGTTAGTAGAGCCTTAGTGCTGCGAGGTGTTGATCAGCTGTTTGTAAACCTGATAGAACAAAACCTTAGGTTGCCGGGGCTTCAAGCGCCCTTTTTTTCCTCATTTTTGGTTTCTTTTTTATGGTTGATAAATATGCATTCAATCAGTGTTTTTATATAATTAGGCAGTGGTCATGTGAAGGATGTTATTTCACAAAGGAGATACAAATGAAATTTCTATGTTTGTTTGGTAAAAATGTGAAATAAATCAGAATTGCTTGATATCACATTGCCATAGAAATGCTTTGTTTTAGAAACCCAAGAAAGATGCAATCTGGAGTCATTTTGAAGCGCATTATAGTTAAGATTGTGGTGACTTTTACTGGCAGGAAAGTTTTTTTTAACCTTCCTAAGAGGGGAAAATACGTAAGAGATAAATGTTAAGTATGTTTTTAAAGATTAAATCGAATTGAGACTATGCTCATAAATACTTTGAGATGACACTTCACACCATTAACACCATCTAATGAAATCATCACTGAAGTAGTAAGTCCTACCAAAACAAAGTCCATTTCGTAGTTGTTCAGAAATTCAATGTAGTAACCAAGTAAAATAAGTTATTATTGGTAAATATACTGTCAATAGATCTTTGACCAATTTGATAGGATACTAAACATAAAATATTAGTAACCAAATAAAGTAAGACTGCTCTCTAAATTTTTAGTCCTGTTTTTATTCTTGATCCTAATTTTGCTTTGAAAAGGGGTATAAAAGTCATAAAGATGATTCAAACCATAACAGGTGCTTTTGACTACTAACTTATAAAACATACTTTTTACTGATTTATATTTTATTATATCAGTCAATATCCTGATCATTTTGCTTAAAATGAAGATTTTATGCCAAAATAACCTCTAAGGGTGAATTACAGGCAGCACAACTTTTTTTTTCACTCCCTCGTTCTACACTCACACGGTTTTTCATGTTTTTCTACTCTTTTTCATGTTTTTCTGCCAAAGTAATCTCAGATGTGTCATGAATACAATGGCAGCTGACAGCCAGGCCCTGGTTAGGATGACCCATCTGAGGCGAACCACCATCCCAGCAGCCGCTTGGCACACTTACACCACCTGACCTCCTTCGTCTCGTCAGTCTATCCGGCCTTTCTCTCTCTCAGTTCATTTAGGATTTAGTCTTTTAATCTCTCGCAATCTGCAGCTCACTGTCTGTTCACCTTCAGAGGGATATCACATTTTCCTTCTTTCTCATCAGATTATTGCTAAATTTACTTGTTTGTGCGTGAAAGGCAGAGATGTCAACGGTCAAGGTCAGGTCCTGCGTTTGCTCAAAGCGTTGCTATGAAAATAGCTCGCTAATCATCGCCATGTCTGCTGCAAAGATACGTGGTGTTATCCTGAAACCAGTGTGTGGAAACATTATGCAACCAAATTTACAAATGCATCCACCCAAACATTGGTTTTTAGTTTGAACTGACCTCCAGTAGGTCTGGGAAAAAAGGATTATGAAGCTTTGTATTTCCGGTCATTACGTCAGAGCTCCCTCTGCACATGTCTGGTTCATCAGACACCCTTTTTCACACTTCTGAACAAATCTATCTTCAGGCTGGGAAAATTGATCACCGCTTGGACGCTTTCCTTTTTAAATTGGAGTTCAGTATTTAGAGAGGCAGCTGCCTACTCAGTATTAAGTTGTGACAGGATAGGAAAATCCCCTGGTATGACGATGATGCAGTCCACCCACCGCCGCTTGAGAGCTGCAGTCATTGGCCCATCTGTCGAGTTTGATCCAGAACGTTCTCACAGGCAGAAGGACAGACTGACATGACATGAATACGTGTTTCATCTTCTAACATCACAATAAAACACAATTTGGAGCACAAACAGAATAAGCTACTGGACCGGGGCAACCCCCCACCCCCACCCCCTTCCTTCTCAATCAATCAACATTCTATGGACAGGACCCAGCCACCACATTTAAATGTTAAAGTAAAATATGCTGATGAAATCTGAAACACAAGCCACATTCTAATGTGCAGCTGTAATGGAAAATAACTTTTATATTGTGTTGTTGTTTTTTTTAATTTAGAGGTTGTATGGATGATGGCCCCTCAAGCATTGCAAAGGTAGATTGTGTGATCTATTGAGGTTTTACACATCCAAAGAGGAAAATCTCGTATAATAAATGTTAAATCAACTCAAACCACACCACACAAAAGTTTAAATAGAATCCACCTTATACAAACACAATAAATTTACTTCAGAACATTTTTATATTAACTTTTTTAGTTCTGAGCTTTCTGTTTTATAAAGATTTTTAATTCCAAACCTTGATGTGACAATTTCTTGCTTCCACATTGACATTGGGATGTGACTGCACAGCAGTCTCATCCTGAGACATGCAATGTCAAGGAAATTTCAGGATTAGGATTATCATACTCCTTTTTTCACGATTTATAGAGAAATTTATTTGGTAGAACACACATGAGTCACATTTAAATAACTTTGATTCGACAAATTCATTGTAGTTGTATTTTTGAACCTGATGGGCCAAAACGTTGGGAGCCTCCGCTCTGGAGGAGTCAAATAAAAACACATTTTTCCATTTTAGCTTAAAGCTGCTCCTTTTAAATTCCTCCCAAATTTAGGAGCAGATAATTAGTATTTTGAAGTCTGTTGGAGTGACTTTCTTTGACACATTCGTCTTTTGCAGTGATTATAATAAACCCTGTTCCATCCATCCATCGGACCTTGGGCAGCAGCCCGCCTCGGTCACGTGACTCCGGGATGAGCCAGTCGGATTAACGGATCTCCTCTCGCCAGAAGTCCGCTGGAGGAAACAGGCGAACATCGTCTCGAACATACGCTGGATGTGGCGGTCCTAACGAGGGGGGGGGGACGCCATCAGTTAAACTGTCTTTCGCGGTCTTAATTATCTCGACTATTTAATTTTCGGAAGCATTCATGAATTAGCTTGAAGTTCGTGCACAAGGATAAATAATGATTTCGCCGTGGGACCGGTGGTACTCGACGAGCTGCTGCCTGTGCTGCCATGTTCGGACAGGCACCATTATCCTGGGAATATGGTATATGGTAAGTCATTTTAAAATGTAAATATCTGAAAATAATACTTAATATTTGTGATAAAATTTGAAAGTGTCACTGAGTTTTTACAGCCGTGGCTAAGTTAGGTAGCTACCGCTATTAATTATTTTTGATTTGGCATTTTTGATGACGCCCTCAATTTTTAGATTTAAAGTAATCCTAAAAAATAAATAAAACGAAATTGGATAAAAAACAACAACAACAAGCGTTTTAATTCAAAGTCTTCGCATTATATATTTTTTTTTTTAAAATGTAAGTATAGAATGTAACAAAAAAATCTTAGGAATTTATATCTGTTGCTGGATATCATTAGTAAACTAGCATAACGTTTTATTTTCCGGTTAAATATAGAGTTCGTATCTGTTTTTAACCTCACGGGATAAACTAAAGTTCTCAATATAGTTCATAATCCTGTTAAATCTTTATCCTACACTAAGTTAGTCCTGGTTTCTGTTTGACTTTACTACTCATCAATTACATGTCGCGAAATCGAGTTAAAGTACGACATGCTAACAATTGTTATAAACCGCTGTTTGGTGCTTTAGCCTAGCATCAAGGAGAAATAATGACGTCATAAAGTAATTTGTTTCCTTATGCTGACGTAAGAGGTGCAGGATTATTCCTGCCAGGTATTTGAAAGCTATTTAGATTAGTATTAATTTTTTAATGCATTTTAGGTTGTGAATATTTAATGATTTACTTCCTAATTGTTAATTAAAACTGAATTCTGGTTCTGATATTTGAAGAAAACTAGACATAATTCTTATACCTTTGCCTTTTTGACCTTTTGGTGTGTTTTTTTTCTGGGAGGAAAAAAAAAAAGGAAAGTATTTGCAACTTGTGACCTTTATCAAAATTTAATGAAGCTTTTTTTAGGAGCCCAGTTGGTCCATCCACACTTGGCTGTTTTTGAATGTCATCTAATCCTTTCTGGTGTTTTTCCACATTAGGATTTTTTTTATATATATTCAGAATTAACCATATAAACAGGGAGGTAACATTTATTTCTTTATTTATTAGATTTAAAAAATAATAATTTATATTTATGTCCTGATCTTGATTTCCCCCACAGCTCATCAATGCGGTGGTCCTACTCATCCTGTTGTCAGCTCTCAATGACCCCGTTCAGTACCGCTACCACCTCACCAGCTCCGAGCTGGGGACCGACATCGATGTCATGGACGATGCAAGTGAGTGAAGCTCTGATTCAGTGTGTGTTAAATGACATCTCCTCGGTGAAGTGTGTATTATTTTACATTAATGTGGAAGATTGAGATGCTTCTTTGTCTGATTTATGATCTCATATGCAAAACCTTAAATTGTTGTAAGATGGGGGGGAGTATTTTTCAAATACATAACTCTAAATATGAATACATTATGTGATCAGCAGCCACAAATGAATGCATGGAAATCCCTCTTGGATCTCTTAACTCTTTCATTGCCAACAACATCTCCCTTATGCCCCATTTGTTTGAGCAGCTTGAAAATCCCCTGTCCTCTTTGCCCGACACTGCTTTTCCCAGAATGCCGCTGTCAGCACAGACGTAGCTGAGTAGGCCAGGTGCCATCGAGAACAAATTAGAGTGCGAAAATATTTTCAGTGCTTCCCCTCCAGCTGCTATTATCGTCACCACAGTCGCCTCTGGAATACCCCAGACGCTGTCAGTCCCTCCTCTGATTAGAAACGACTGCTTTAATTCTTTGTTCGATTAGAGAGGCCGTCCTGACTGACTTCTCTTTATTGTTACTTGTGCATCAACAGACTAAAAAGTGAATTTGTAGCGAAGAAATTTGAGATGTGTGAATGATATTGACAAGGGAAGGTATTTATATCTTAATTTACTATTTATAATACTTTTGTTTATAATCCATTTTAAGGTTCAGGTAAAATTTTCTTTCCAGAATTGCTAGGTTGTTGTTTTTTTCTTATTCTAAATGGGATGTGTCGATTCTGCTGTTTGAAATCCGGGAAGTTCAGTGACCAACCACTCCTGATCATTGGATCACTTTTACCAAACAGCAAATGTCCAGTTTAGAATATGTTTAAAGCCAACGCCTCATTGGTTCATTTTCACAATTGAGATGTGGCTGCGAGAAGAGAGGAGTGTTAGCTTCAGTCAAAATTAGCACTCTTACATTATAATCACCCACATGCTGATTATGCTTTGTCCGAGGCTGATTTGGCTCTAAAAATAGGGATGTTAGGTTACTTAAGGTGTTTGTTTTGCAAAAACCTGTGACCTCTTTTGCATCACTATTCTGACATTTGGGAAGAATCTGCCTTCTGTTTATTTGTTTGTACTGCAAAAACCAGCCTTTGTCACTGAAAGCAAAGTGGAAAACTGTTGATCTCAATGATCTCTTCTCATGTTGTGCATATTTGTGTTTTCTTTCAATAGATATATGCATAGCCACTGCAATATCCCTGCTGATGATCCTTATATGTGGCATGGCGACATACGGTGCATATAAGGTAAATAAAGAAGCAATAAATACAGATGTACACAGAGTCTGAACTGGAGAAGTGACCCACATTTTTTCCGTCTCATCTTGTCCACGTAGCAACATGCAGCTTGGATCATTCCGTTTTTCTGCTACCAAATCTTTGACTTTGCTCTGAACACACTGGTGGCCATTAGCGTGGTTGTGTATCCCAACACAGTGCAGGACTACCTCCAGCAGCTGGTGAGAACCCCTCAAAAAGAAACACCTTCTTCTTTTATGTCAGGCTTTATTTTGGTGGTAAAATATTTATAGAAACCAGATTCTGATGTGTTAAAAAAGACATTTTTGTTTTTATTTTGTCTCCATTTTTTTTTCATTCTACTGTTCCCCTTTTTTATTCTCCCCCTTCCAGCCGGGGACATTCCCTTACAAAGAGGATATCATGTCTACCAACAACATGTGCCTAGTTTTTGCAGTCCTCCTCTTCATCGGCTGCATCCTTTCTTTCAAGGTAAGCCTGTACAGTTTCTGTATCACTTCAGGTTTCATCATCTTGACCTTTTTTTCCTGTCCATGTCTGGACAGATGCATAGAAACTGAAAAGAGATAATAAGACAAACTAAACCAATTCACTGAACATTTGTTCCCTGTGGAACGGTCTTTTTGTAGACATCACATTGTGATCGACTGCGTGAAATCTGAAGCTGTGCACATCCCTTGCAATGTGAGCCATATGGCGTGTATAATGAAACTAACAGTGTGAACAATATCAGCGTTCTCCATAAGATAATCACACAGTCAGAGAGCAGCAGTTCAGGGACAACAGGAAAACTCCTGTCAGGATCGTTTTCTCTTAATGCATGGATGAGTTTCCAGGCTCGCTGAGGCTCTGGGATGAGATGGGACATGAAGTTGCAGTCATCTGTACAATCAAATCAAGTTTTTCTTCTCCTCTCATCTCAGTGTTCTCAGCATAAATATACAGAACAAGAGCTGCAGCTTCCTGATTGCAAGCAGGAGGATCAGCTGTTAGACTGACAGAGGCAGGAGTTATAGATATAACGTCTCAGGCAGAGAGCTTATCAGGAATTTAACTGCTTTCTGCTTTAAATGTCACTATAAATAGTAAAATATAGATGCAATATAATGTAAAATTTGGCAGAGCAACATTAATAGAAGGCATTTTTGCCAGAGTTTTCTATCGAGTGATGATATTTAAGTCGGTTCCTGGAGACGGAGCAGCTCTGACACACAGGGAACACCTGCTGAAGTTCCATCTGAAGCCAACATCCTCCACTTTAATGCACTCGACTTAAATAGCTAAGATAGACAGGCAGGAAGAAGGAGTTGTGGAGGATAGGAGAGCTGCAGACAGACAGATGGCTGGTGAATAAAGAGACAGATGGGATGACGGGGGTGAGACGGGAAAACTGAACTGAAACCATCTCACAGTAGTTTTGGGATTCATAATGGATCTGCATTTCTCTTAACCTCTATGTGTGTGTGTGTGTGTGTGTGTGTGTGTGTGTGTGTGTGTGTGTGTGTGTGTGTGTTCTGTTTCCAGGCCTACCTGATTGGCTGCGTGTGGAACTGCTACAGATTCGTGAGCGGCAGGGGCACCACGGAGGTCCTGGTTTATGTCACCACCAATGACACCACAGTAAGTCGACCCCTCCAACCTCTCAACCCCAGGTCAAACTGAACCCCCCTCCCACACACACACACACACACACACATACACACAAGCACACACACACACACACATACTGAGAGCATATCTGCATTCCCACATTTCTGTCTGGCGAGGTTCCAGTATGGACAAACCGAGAGCTGTTGTGAAGTTGTACTGAAATATAGATTATATTTACTTTTTTATGTTATTGCAGTTCAATGAGTTGATACCATTAAATGTACAAGGTAAGCATTATATAGAGTTAATTTATAGGTTATAGAAGTTATGAATAGAGCAGAAGAGTAAAGAAAACGACATGAATCCCTCCTGTTTCCTCTCAGTAGTTTTCAGTCCTGGTAGAGTAGCTGACTGCAGCTCCAGCCTCTCAGCGTTGTTCCCGTGGCGTTGACGTGTTTATTCACTGACGCTGGCGTTCAGCGCGGTGACATTGTTGCTGCCGGCGGCACTACAGTATTTGCTGATGGTCACGGTGGAGTGTGAGTTACTGACGGTGCAGAGCCAGGTGCCGATGCTGCTCATCCTCCTCGCTGTCGACTCGTGGGGTTTCTGAGAGGCTTTAGCGTCGTCACAGTTTCCACTTGTCTGTCTGTAATCCTCGGCGGTGATACATAAGACATTAATCTGCCTCACACACCCGCTGCCGTCTCAACACGCAGCGCCTCGTCTGTCGGCAACCTCGTCGTTGTTGTCGGTGGCCCCGCTTCACGCCGACGCTCTTGGATTGGATCGGCTTCTACAGATGATGGACAGATATTAATTGTAAAATAAATCAATCCATACGCTGGTGTGGAATAACGCACGCAAGATGATCTGTTGTTTCCTCAGATGAGGCGGTGAGGTCAGAATGAAGGCCTCAGGGATCTGAATTTTAATGAGATTAATAAGAGGATAAATAATCTTTAAATGGAACAAATATTTATGGCGCGTGGTTAACAAGCAGGGAGTCCCTGCGTTCCCTGACTTTCATGAATACAGCGCTCTATTTTCTACTCTTCTAAAGCTGCTGGTGTGTCTAAATGGCTTTTTACCGCCTCGAACATCAAGTACCGAGCTGCTTATCTGCAGCGCTTTTATGTAAATGCCATTAAAATGCACAAGGGTCGTCTCTCTCACTCTCTCATCCCCACCCCCCTCACCCCTCCCACCCATATATGGCCATCCGTATTCCTCTTTTCATCTGGACATGTTACATAATTGTCTGCTTGTCCACTCCATTTCAAATCCTCCCTGCGATGTGTTTAACGGCCCTCCCTGACTGTTTCACAATTCCGCCCCCTCAGAGCATATTCTCCTTTCTCCCTCCCTCCCTCCCTGTCTCACCCCCTCCCCCTTCCCTTTCTCTCTCCTGTGTGAATTAGCAGCAGTCCTGGTTTTATAACACCATTTACAGGAAAGGATTTCTGATGGAGAGAAGGCGATCCGACCTCTAAAGCACACGGTCGTTTGTGCTGTTATCCCTGCGGCTAGCGCTGCTTTCTTTAAGGATGTAATGAAGAGAATGGAAGTTTAGGTGTTTTGAATGTGTTTGAAATCACTTCCTGTTTATTTTTTTAAAAGTATTATGCAACCGTCCACCGTTTTAATTTGAGTCTTGTTTTTCTTCAGAAATCGTACAAAATTTGTGCAAAAAGCGAAATATTAAAGTGTCTTGATTTCCATTTCAGGTTCTGTTACCTCCATACGAGGAGGCGGTCGCCATTCCTCCAAAGGAGCCCCCGCCCCAGTATATGGAGGCGTGAGAAATGTCCCCCCGGAGGAGTTTCATGGATGATGTTAGAAACATTCTTCAGTCGCCGTACGAGGAGGCCATCGCCATAACCCCAAAGGAGCCCCCTCCCTACATGAGAGATGTTCTCACTGCCGCATCTCTTTCCCCAAAATGCCCCCCCCTCCCAACACCAACCACACATCACTCCTAAAGCCGGTCCCGAGCAATGCCGTTTCCTTCCCTTTCGTCTCCGCTGTCTTCATCCAAAGACTATCATCACTGACCCCCCCCCCAGGCAACCGCTGCTACCCCCTCCCCCCTGCAGGTTGTCACCACTTTGCACACCCCGATCATCCCGTCCCGAATTAATTTGCACTTTTCCCCTAAGTGAAACGTGCACCAGTATGGCCACCAACTGTTACCCCGATACTGTGAATCTGTTTCATGGACTTTGTCTAGAAACAAACGGGTGAGACAGGAAGTGACACGTACGAGACAAGTTATGCAAGAAGGTTTGTTTTTGACAAAGTCCTTCAGTGAATGTAGTGTAATTAGGTGTGTGTGTGTGTGACGTTTTTTGTATGACCCTGAAAACGCGTGTGAAAGTGAAAGCGACTAGTGAAAGCCTTCTCCACTGGTGACCTGGCAGCCGCAGGAAGCACCCTCTCTGACTACGAAGCAGCGAGAGAACAAAACATGTTGGCCCTCGGAGAGGCTGGGCTGCCAGGACGCGGGGCAGGAAGTCCAGCTCAAACGCTTTTGAATGCTCCTCCCAAGGAAGATTCAAGAAAAACTTGGTGGATTCAGCAGAAAAGATCTACAAAATCTAGATTCCCATCCAGAGAGGGAAGGATGACTGAAAATGTTGAAAAAGTAATGTGTGTGTGTGTCTGTGGGGGTCATGGTGCATGATCTGTTGTTATAGTTGAGCTAACTTAGCTGGACTGAGGGCATTTTCCTGTAAAGATGCTGCCATACGTGCAGAAACTGTTTGCCCCAGAGCTGTGATGCATCTCCGTTATTTGTGGTAACGTTTGTTTTTGCACAAGTAGTGATGCTGAAATACAGCGTTTCCTGCATCGGTGACATTTTAGAGATTAACGCTGGACGGGAATCCAAAGCAGTGATTTAGCTTAGCATGTTAGCACAAAGTAAAGGTACAGTTGGAGAATCTTGATGCTCAAGCTTTGGTGAGAATGATTAAAGCAGGAAGTTGAGGATTAATAATGGAACAAATGAGATTAGATATACCTAACCACAGTTGTTGTTTTTGTAATGACTCCAAAGTAGTGTTTGTTATCAAGATAAAACCCTTAAATCAATTACAATTTTGTCACTTAGACTATGCAACAGTATCTTCAGTAACTCCTTAGACTTAGAAGTCAATGTGCCACCGGGTGGTGTTTCATTACTGTGGTTGATAGCTGGTTAAATGTTTGCCCCTCCATCATGGTTGTGGTGTAAATTTTTCCCAATGCTTTTGCAAATCCAGCAAAACGAAAAACTGACATTGCACTTTTAAGTCCACCTGAGCTCGCTCACAACCCACGTGTTCGCGTTTTGTTCGTCTTGTTACCCCACGGTGCTGTAATGAAGTGGTATGACGTCACTGAAAGGCTGACACGCGTTGTGCGGGGTTTAGAGAAGAAAGAAAAAAAAAAGGGTTGTTCACAACTCGACCGGTAGAGGGCAGAGTTTGACTCCAACTCCTAGAGTGTCGCATCGTTTTCTGTTCAAACCCGCTGTTGGATCAACGAGCTCCTGTGTTCAACTTTGAATAATAAAATCATTCAGTGTCAGTTGTTGTTTTATTTATTTATTTAGTCATTTGGGCATTTAGGTTTCCGCTCGTCCATACTCATTAAGAATATTTTTGCATTACTGTAATTTTTCGTCCTCTCCCAGTCACGTGGGTCTGAAGTGAACGCGGACGTTCCAAAATTTCAGTTAACATTTTGTGGAATAATGAAAATAGCACGATAATATAATTAAATAAAATCCGACATTTAAAAAAAAAAAAAAACCATTACTATTCATAGGTTTGACATAAATTGTGTCCATCCCACTCAGTAATGCATCAGTAGATTAAACCAGATGACTAACATTCGTCTGTGTGTCCACCGCGGCTCATGTGTTCGTCCTGCTGCAGCAGTAAAGACCAACAAACTGGCAGATGAACACGGGATTGAACCTGCTGCATCGCATGGAGACGGGCGTCACCACACAGACACACTCACCTACTTTCTTCTGCTGGGATGGAGCAATAAATAAATTAAAAAACCCAACATGTGGGTCATATTTTGTTCCTGTCTTGCTGAATTGCATTTTAGATTAAGTCACAGGATTTAAATACTGGAACCAAAGTGAGATCTTTGTGCCAGAAAACACTCCAGGTAACATCTCAGCAGAAATAAAATGGATAATCAAATTCTCTAAAATGAAAAAACAAATACTAAGCACAAATGTCATATTGTTGCCCATCTTCTAGCTGCTTTTACAGCACATATTTTTCATTGTTGGGATGCTGAATCAAACCTGACTGCAGCCTCTTTCGATGTCCTCATTCAGGATGGAGAATATGCGGCACGTGAATGAGATCATCTGGGATGATTTCATTGGATTTAATTGGGAATCAAGAAAACAGCTTAGGGAAGCAGCGAGTGGAAAAACTGGGACAAACCACTCACTGGATGACGGTTGGCTTATATCTGTCTCTGGGCAGATACTCTGGCCTGCTTTCTGCACACAAACATTACATCTCAATTTCTATGGGGTGAAATTTGTGTGTCTTTGCTGTTTCATGTTGGTTGCCTTCCTATGAATCCTGAAGTGTCAATTTTGTTGGGCAGAACAGACCAACACATCAATGTACAGATCAGGGGAAGTCTGATCTAAATACTCACATAATGCTCTAACATCTTTGGAAAGACTGTTTGATTTAATTAGACTGGTTGCCGCTGACAATCATCCCTGTGGTTTATATAAGTGAGAGACACACGTCAAAGAGCAGAAGTTACGTAATTTTAAAAAAGCCATGACAAGCAGTCGGCTGGGTGGACCATCTTCACACTGACAGATGTTTTTCTTTGTTATACAAGTGTGATGAGAGACCAACTGTGGTGTTCCAGAATTATTTCCTCGCAGAAAGCCTCATGGTGTAAACAGCTCAAAAGAGGAGTGGGGAAATCTCCTTAGGATCCCAGGTTCCCTTAGGAAACCAAACAGCACGATGGTGCTCTCTGGTGGAGACACGACGGATTAGACAAAAACAGGACCAAGTCATGTTCGATTTACACCGATTTATTTTAAACAATCTGGCGGGGGAAACAGTTCTACTGAGGGGGTTGCTGCTGGTCTGGCATGCTCCTGATGATGTCAGAATCACCTGAAGGAGAGGAGAACAAAGACAATAAATGTGACATAATAACAGCATAGACAAAACTACAGAACGTTCACAACGTGAAACGTCACAAAGGAAGTGTTCGTGAAATGACCAGAAAAATGACCAGAAGAAGCCCAGAATGAGTCTGGAATTCAAATCAGTTTACTAGTCACTGACCCCAAGTTTTGATTTTTTTAAAAATAATTTCTGATATCGAGAAGAGCAACAAAAAATTAACTGGACTTGCTTTAGGGTGAAGACGTTAACCTGCCATGAACTACAGAAACCTCTCAGATGATTCTTTTTTGCCCTTCTTGATTAACCTCCACCTGGATGACTCAGAATCTATACTGAAATTCCAAAAATGCTCTTGCTTTATTTTTTCCAATTCCTCTCCAGAAGTGATTATTATTGCTGTTATTCTAATATTACTTTATTGATGAATGGATGTTGTTAAGGGTTAAAGTATTCTGATTATCAGTGACAACAGCTTGAATCTGAACCAAATTCAGATGAGTTTCGAGAATATCTCCATTTGGCTTTGTTGTGATGTACAGAAAAGGTAAAATAAAGTGACACCTTTGTCACTTTTTTTCTTGTATGTGTGCACTGAAACAATTTTAAGGGAATTCCTTCAGTACAAGCATCCACTTTTATTTATACCATCAGCTAATTTCATTTCTGCTTCAGGCTTGGCTGCAATAATATTTAGAACTATGAACATGGATTATAATTTAAATCCAAAGCAGGCATATTACCTTATAAATTATGTGACATTATGTTAATGGTGATTTCTCCAAGGTTTTCAAGGCTGCATAAACTCAATTCATAACTTCAAATTCTCTCATCCACCACAACTCATTTCTTAAAATTATTAAGATGACACATTTCACGACCATCACCACTTGAAGCTAAAGCACAAGTACTTTTCTGGTGCTTTTCAGCTGGCTATGCTTCTAGATTCAAGTACAGTATTTTCCACACTACAAGGCGCACCTTAAAGCTTTTCATTTTCTCAAAAACCAGCAATGCACTTTATAATCCAGTGTGCCTAATATATGGAAAAAGTTTTATAAAATAGGCCATTCATTGAAGGTGCGCCTTATGGTTCAGAAAATACTGTACTTCAGACACAATCCATCATCATAACAGACAAAAAAACGTGCATGAACAGCCCACATTAGCAATCCAGGCTTTGCCAAGAATCAAAGGGAGGTTCTCACCAGGGTCGATGATGGCCAGTGTGCACACCCTGTAGTATTTGCCACAGGCTGTGCCGAGCTCAATGTTGTTTCCACTGTAGTGGTGGACACCAGTCTTGGCCAGCATGGCATAGTACTCAATCTCAGATTTCCTGGGCAGCAGAGAAATGAATGACAGTGTGAATCAAAGCAACAATTAAAAAAAAAATCTGATGAAAAACAGGACACTTACACAAAGAGTTAGGAATTCATAATGGAAAATAGATGCTCCTCTTAAACCGGATCTCTCCTGATACCCAATTAACAGCAATTGGCTAACAATACTCAAAGTATTTCAGTCAGACTTTCAGGAGTTCATTCCTGCTTTACATGGAGGCCTCCCAACAAGTTTCATGACAATCTGATGACTAGTTTAGTAGCCAGTGAAAATTTTATCTTAGTGGAGCAAATATTTTCTTACATCAGAGTCAAAACATGACCATCCCTTCATGGTGTTCGTGTACCTTAGAGCTGGACAGTTGTTGGCCAGGATGACTAGCTTGGCTTTACCCTGACGGATCATCTTCTGAGACTGCTTGTAGCCCAGGACGTATTTTCCACTCTTCATCACCAGCTGGAGACGGGAGTTGATGGACTCCATGGACTTTTTCTGAGCAGACAGGCATAACTTATGTTAGCAAGTTAGTAAAAAAGACTCCATAAACAACACCAGCACGGATAGGAACACATTGGCACTTCAAACAGGCGCTAATGCTAGTGTGTGCTGTTAGCATTAGCCACACCACCGGTCTTCTACGGTCCTCCAGCTACAAACGTCAGGCGACGTCAAACTCAAGTCCCGACAGTAAAATGAAGCGGACATACGTTCTAATCTCCAGCTGGTACAAACTATCGCAATATTTTGACATTTTGGGCGCAAACTGTGCGCAGCGCAGCGGCGTTAGCTAGCAGGCCCGGACAGAAACGTCCTCCACGTGAAGCGGCCCGGCCCTCGACCAGCGTGTGCGCCCCGGATGAAGCTAACGCGACTCACCGCTTTCTTTGCAGCCACCATTTTTGCGGTTTAGTCCGAACCGGCCAACCTGAAAGCGAGAAGAGGGGAAGAGGAAACTGTCGTTAACTTCCACACGGTAACAACATGTTTAAATGTTTGAATATTACTGGTTATTTCATGTGAAAACTCAGAGCTCGCCTTACTTTGAGTTAACTCTAATATGGCCTCGGAGAGAAAGGAAGTCCCATGGTGCATTGCGCTGCTATCTGTCCCTGAGCATGCGCAGTGCGCACTAGAGCGCTGCGCTGATCACAAATCAACGCAGTGGATCTGCATGAGAATAAATTAACAATATTTAATGAGTATTACGAGGAAAACAACCTGGCATACACAAACCCATAAACATATCTTTTACAAATGAATAAAATAATATATTAAAAATAAAATGTTAAACCATCCTCAGGTAGAGGAACTGTTAACTGCACAAACATACGCGACCAAAAACGGAATTAACTACATTTCTGTTATAGCACTGATCACACCGAATTATTCAAGTAAAAGTCTAACTCTGTCTAATGGCGCTAACTTTTGTAAACGTATTAGCATTTAACCGGTACTTAATTATTAAGTGCTTTTGTGACGAATAAACGACTTTCAATTGAAATTGCGTATTTTTGTATCGTGATATGTTGCCACACTTTTTTTTCCCTCAATACATTTACCTCTAAGTAGGTGTTTGTGACCTTTCCCGGTAACTTAATTAACTCACTGGCGAGTAAAATGAGAAATGCACCACAGGTTCACTTTCCCCGCCCCAATAGGTAACCCTTGACTGAATAATGTATTTTTGTCCCAGCGCCAGCCTCCTGGGAACAGCCTGAGTTACAGCACACAACAGAAGCCTACATTTCACCTGTGTGTCCGCCTGCTTGGAGACTTGTAGCAACGACACAAACAGCAGTAGCGCGTTTTTTGTTGGGAACCAGGACGCGCAATTACGCACGGGACTAAAGGAATTTAACGAGAGGTCCGTCTTGTTTTCTTCTCCAGGGGATTATTCAAACACTTACTCAACTACAGACTGCCACCATCCAAACCTCTATGTGCACAGGACAGGATGGGATGCTCCACCAGTACCCAAACTTCAGCGGTAGATACGACCCGACCCAGCACTAAACCCGAGGAGAGCAACGGAGCCAGCACGACAGGTAATCCACACATCGATTCAAAGCAAGATAACTTTAATTTATAGATATCGAAACATTTTGAAAATGCTCGTTTTCGTAGGTCAAATTAGTTTTAAAACACCAAAAAGCTTAATATTGTCTTGAATTGGTGACTGGAAATTATAACATTGCCCATAGCGCATTGAAAGAAACGATATCCTATCCAAAAATAAGTTTTAACTGAAGTTTCATGAATCACAAGTGAAGTTACAGTACCGTTTCTGCGGTATAGTAAACTGATCTATGTCTACATTTAAAAGTACTGTCCATGGAATCTCTTTACAAAGTTAAAGGATGTTAAATCTCTCAAAACATCCATTTTTTAAAAATTATAACACCATCCAGATTAAGTCTAAAATGAGTATTCAAGTCAAAAGTACTCATCAAAATACTTTTAAACCTTAATATTATAAATAGCCTTACAACATGTTGTCATTGAAGATGTCCACCACGTCATACATTTATTTCTAATGTGAGGAAGACTGCTGGGATAAGCAGGACACAGTTTATATGCTAATGATCGTCAGTTCTGTGGGTACAGGATCTGATGTCCCTTTAATGCTCACAGAGACAGGATGGGAAAGTTTATTGTGATTGTTTAACAGTGGGTTCTGGCGCTGTTCCCCCTTAGAGACAGAGGCATGCAAGTAGATTTAGTGTCAGTCTATGGTTTCAGTAGGAAATAGAGAAGCCACCTTGGACACTCCTTTGTTGTGGTGGGTCAGCATTGACCCGGCCGTGGTGCACACTAGTCGCAGGTTCAAGGTACCTCACTAATACTGAAATCTGAAATGTAATTTACATAAACTAGCTGTTTAAGGTATTTTTATTTTCACAGTATTAATTATTTTTTGAAAATTACAAAAGGAAATTTGACTGTTTCGTCACCTGAAGCGTTACTTGACAGAATTCAAAGAATAACTGAAAAAACAACTATAAAAATTGACTAAGTGGGACCCTATAAGTGAATGTAGAAATGTGGAAAGAGACATCTCAATATACAAACACTCAATATGATCTATGTGAATCCTTAGAGTGCAAATTCTTCAGAAAAAAAAGCTCAAAAAGGAAGTGATGTCAGTGCCGAGAGCTTTGTGTTAAAGCTTTCTTGAGAACGGGTCACACAAT
The DNA here is from genome assembly GCF_040054535.1 of Antennarius striatus. Taxonomy (NCBI): domain Eukaryota; kingdom Metazoa; phylum Chordata; class Actinopteri; order Lophiiformes; family Antennariidae; genus Antennarius; species Antennarius striatus. The sequence continues at coordinate 3,598,357 of NC_090789.1, read as the reverse complement.
CATTAAACCTTTGTGAACCCCCATGCCACTGGAGGTCTCCCTATGATGGGTCCTACTTCCTGCGGAATGATCCATGGCAAGTAGCAGCAGCGTATGATCTGCAGTTTCCCTTTTAGTTTTAAGAGTAACACATGTTCATTCATGACTGTTTTTGTCGAGGTGTCACACAGTTATTACTGATTTCTGTCCAGGTTGAAGTTGTGGTGTTGCCTGGTCCAGTAGTTACAGTGATTTTTAACCCGAGGAGCCCCTTTGTTTGGAGATTCTTGTTTAACAGCAGATCTGTTATAAAATAAAATTAAAAAAAAGAATCTCATGTCTGTGCATTCTGTAAATGAAACCTGCAGAATTTCACAAGAATTGTTTGCAGAGTTGCATGGCAGCGCTAACAAGGTGAGTCACCTGCTAACTCACAAGGAGACACAGACGCAAAGAAATGAGGAAGCAATGCAACCAAAGCCAATATTTACCATAGTTGTGTTTACTGCAATCCATATTCTTTTATTTAGATAAATTTAAACACATGAAGACAGCTGTGCTAGATGATGAGACGTCAGTGATTAAATGAATAAAGTATATCAAATAAAGTAGATTTAATATTCTTTTTATTTTCTCCACTCCTGACAGGAGCAGCCAATGAAAATGGAAAAATAGCCGAGGACAGTGAAACTATTCCGGACCAGACATCTGCTCAGGGCAGCAACGTGCAGCCTGCAGAGGAACCTGCTGCAGCTGTGACATCTGCAAACAGCACCGATGCAGCGCCACCTACAGGCGGGGAGCCTCCGCCCGCTGGAGCCAGTCCGTCTGCAGAAGCACCAGCACCTGCTGAAGCTCCAGCAGCTGCAGAGACGACCGGCGGCCCCTCAGAACCTGCAGCTGCAGCTCCTGAACAAGGTAGGCTAGACGCACCTTGGGACAATTGAAATTAACATATTTGAGTCGCTGCCCATTTTTTCATACAGACTCTTCAATATTTTTTATCGATTTTTACCTCTGAAATAATCTCGATCACTACGTGACAAACCAGATCAGCTCTTGCGAGGCTGAAAGCATGCAAGATAACAATGACTTTTATTTGTGGAACTGGTCATTTCAAAGAGTTGCAGTGCAATTGTCACACTTCTTGCATAAGGAGGAACTCATCTTAGACAAATCATACAATTGTAACATGAGAACTGCTTGTGAAGGGGAGGCCTCCTGCATAGTGACCAGATGAAAGCAGGTTGCTGCAGCACCCAGGTACAAAATGTCCCTTCCGTCTTTCCCTAGACGCCACACAGTCCCTCTGACATGTAACCAGGTAGTATCCAACAACACCCAGACACGGGTGTTGGCCTTTTACAAACACATCATGGGGAGATCACATTTATGTATTTATAAGTCATGTATTTAAAAGTTGAAGCCTTGATTTATGATTGTCAATCAGTTGATTCAGGATCAGCTTCTGATTCGCTGAATCCTGTGAAAGTGGGTTTATCACAATGATTTATGTGCAACACCCGACAGAAATAAATAATCTGTACTGCTTGGCCGCCATCTTTAATAGTCTTGACCCGCTTTGGGGTCCAACTTGGTTCATCCTCAGTTTGAGCACCTGAACCGCAGCCTTGTTTACCCAGCATACAGCGCCTGTGTGTCGCCAACACCATGTTGTCACCACGGTTTCATTAAGGTGCAATCTGAGTCCACAGAGAAACCAGAGCATGCCAACATATATGGGCCGTCCATCGGCCGTGAGCGAAGCCTCCGATTCACAGCCAATGAAGAGACAGGATTGAGTTTCACATGTGCAGAGTGGCGACTCATCCACCTCCACCGCTGCTAGTGGGCTGTGGAAATGAAAATTGACATGATTTAAAGGGAATTCTATTTTGTGGTGCTTGGATATTGAAAAAGACATGTAAGACATTCAACATTATTATGGTTCAGTTAGTCCATGTGTCGTTTCTCCCTTAACAGAAAAAGCGACCGATTCAGAGCCCAAACCGGAATCGACACCAGGTAAGCGCCGTTTAAATACAACTTCATGTTTCCCATAAAGACAAAGACGACTTGGTTCGGTCTCGGTTTAGTATTTCCTGTCTTTTGAAAATGCAGTTTTACTCCAATCGGGTCCCAGAGGAGACCCATTAATGGGCGTGGTTAAGAAATGACACCACGCGATTGGTCCGCCCCAGTTCAGGCTGAGACAAGTCAGGCAAACAAAATTCTATTCACGTAGGACTTGCTTATTTACTAAAGGAACTTCCCTTATTTTTTTGATTGTGATTATGGGATACATTTTTTGATCCCTAATTCTATGTGTTTAAAATTAATTGGTGTATAGTCTGTTAGCTAAATGCTTACACATAATGGGAGCCACCATTACCACATTAGTCATAAATTAACATTTTATGATTAATGTGGTTTAATCTACAGTATATTATTATTATTGTTGTTATTTGTTTGTCTATTTTCTCTTTTCAATGCTAGCTTGTTTAGCAAAAACACCCAAATGTAAAAATTTCTTAGAAACTCATGACAGCATCAACAAAATACTCACCATAGAGCGACTCTGAGAAAATGAATATTAGAAGAAATAAAAGTGAAACCAAACTTCCCAGGACATGAATCAAAGCATTAACAGGTCATGTGATCTGCCACTTCAGTCGGCTTTAATAATGTTCTATCCAGGAATTCAACAGTGGAGCAGGTTGACCCTTGTTCCAAACTCAGAACAGTTTCCATTATTGATTATTGGCATCCATATAGTATGTGTCTTTGACCTGGTTCCTCGTCTGAACTGCAGCAGTCATGTCGAGTACCAAACAGATTTCAAAGCCAGTTGAGGCAAATGATTCATTCTGACAGACCATAAATAAAAGTGACTTTGTCATGGCATAAACAACACCTGTTCTTCTTACAGAAAAGGCAGAGACCACAGCGGCTGAACCCAAAACAGATGAGGCACCAGGTGAGTGACGCTTTAACATGACGTCCCATAATGCACCTGAAACGTCCTGAACGTTTCCCCTGCTCTTGATTTCAGCTCCCAGTGAGTGAACGTCAACATGGCGGACAGCTCAGGTGTGAGAAGATGTAAAGGTGTGTTGGAAAGACTTTGCCTCATTGCCAAGATGTAGACCCTGCGATGATGCCTTCAGTCGGGGTTCACCAGTCGTCACTGTGCCTTCTTCCTCCCATTTCTACTGTACATAGTCAGCACTTCATTTATTTTCAGAGGATGTCACAATAACTTGAAATTTCTATTTATGGCCCATAGGAAAAAATTAAAGTCACAGATTTCCTGAAGCATTATGTTTTTAGCTTGAACTCCAAAGTTCATTGTGCACTTTTCTATTACATATATTATTATAATAATAAGGAAACCAAAGCCAAAATTACTTTACTTGTTTAAGTATTCATCTTTGTAGGTGGAAGGGTTTGATTTTACCAATATATTTTTAATGAATATAAATTGAAGCTGACTTCAATGTGGAAACAGACAACTTTTTGTCTTCTTCGTCAAACATGTGGCTTCCTGTTAGCTCCTGGTTGGATTTCTGGTTATTAGAGTTAGCGATAGTTACCACCTGCAGCCCGATCGCGAGAAAGGGCAACTCTGAGTCCATTTAAACAACAGAGCAAACATGCATTTATATAAATAAGTAGGCACATTTTATCAGTTTATCAGAATGAATGCAAATTCAGTGTCAGTCTCAAACCCTCACTCCTCCCATGAGGGGTAACACATGACAGAATCCTGACCTGTGGCGTTTAAAAAAAAGTTTTCTATTTCCACTTCAGTGAAGTTTGCAATGACCATAAGATAAAAGTACAAGTGAAGCCCTTTTTTGTTGGTTCTGATGTATCATGATTTATCTCTGGGAATAAAAATCTGTAATAACCTATGAACTGTTAAAAAATATTAAAGACAATTTTAAAAACAATTTTTAATACATGCACAGTTTTAATATCTCAGTGTAGGCTGAATATGCTGCATATGAGTGAGATTTGGGTTGAATAATCATTCAAAGATCAGAGTTCTTCATATTTTTTTTATTTATGAGCGCTGAACTTGTGTAATTTTCTATGATGGATCACAGAAAGAAGATGCCTATTACCATGGAAACTTGTTCGGGTCTTTAGCCTTTAATATTGTCTGAAAATAGAACCATATCTCAATTGTGCAGCAATAGCGTCATTGATTAGACTACAACTTGTTTGTAAAATGTTTGGCTGGATGTGAGTCCGACAGAGGGCCGAGAACAGCGACTGCCTCGATTTCCACCAATCCACCCTGCAGAGAAAGAGGAGATAGATGCAGCATGAGGACCACATGGGAGTGGAACCCAGTGATGACAACACTACACTAAAGCACAGCCAGGCTTGTGGTTCTAGGAGTCTTTATTTATAACACACCTGACAATTTGATGGCTTTAGCTTTGCATGCATTTGATTATAAAATAAGAAGTGAACTGAAAAAGTCCGACCTGACTTGACCTGATGACGGTACAGAAGTTACGGAATCACCACCAAAGTTATTGCAATACAACCTGTTGCAGTTTTATTATAGCAGAAAGGTTTGACTTGGTTCTTACTATGGGTAAAGCAGCGACCTGGTAGGCTGCTCTGGCAGGTAAGTTCCTGAGGAAAACTGGAAATAAAACGACATCGGATTTTAAAAATAACATATGAGGAAGACACCAGGTTGTACCACCTTCGCAATTTAGCTCTCTATTGATGCATAAACTTTAATTATTAAAGTATATGCAAAGTATATCCTTAAGTATGGTAATACTAAGGAGTATATTAATGTCAGAAAATATTTTTTTGTAGAATAATACAGCATACACATTATAAATTGTTTGTTTACTGTAATAAAAGCAAGTAATACACTCATAAACCAACATGTGCTTATCTTATATTGACATAATGACATAATAATGAAATAATAGTTTTTTCCTCAGGGTCAGAGAGAGTTCCCTGGCTGTGGTTTGGGGTGGAGCAGAGACGGGTGAGAGGCAGGTCTGTACCCAGAGTCTACAGCTCGCTCTGCAAGCCTCGCTAAAAAGGTTTATGTTACATCTGTGTGCTTGGACAGCGGTGTCCGTTTACACTTCAGTGGGCTGTGCAGCTTCCATTACAGCCATCTGTAGTGATCCAGGAGGAAATGCCCAGACTGAGCAGCCTTTGAGAAGAGGCCCCATTCATAGAGGAGAGGTCGGGCTGAGATGGTGTCAGAGAAAGGCAGTGCAGCCTTCATTCACGCATGGCTGCTGGAGTGTGAGCCATTTGATTGTAACATGATATTAAATTATGGGATGGATTTCATTTAATATGTAGGAGGCATTAAAGCAAGTAATGATGGAATGGAAAGTGTAAATATTATATCAGAACTTTGTCGCAATATCCATCAGTAACAGATTTTGGAATAACTGCGTTTTGCATTCCCATTTTTGAATGTTCACTTGAGGCTAGAAGAATGTGAATGACTTCTTATGTTGACTTTTGAAGAATGCATCAAATTCAAATACTGTAGTTTTGAACTTGATCTGACATTTGGTTAAACACCGCCCCCTGGTGGTGACTTCTATACATTCAGAAGAAAGTAAGGATAACAAGTGAATTACAGTATTAAATATTAAATTACACTATTATTATTTCTAATTGTGATGTAATTCCTAGAATGAAAGTTAAGGAAATTAATGATGCAGTCTTACATGTTTTGTAAACCTCGTTCACCCTGTTAAAGTCATTTATATCTGCAAGCAGCACAGTTGTCTTCACCACTGCAACCAAAGAGAGTTTATGTTAGCACATTCAAATCATACAGAAGACATAACCATCATCTAAGTTATGGGATAGAGCATTGTGTTCTAACCATTGGTGTAGTCACAGCCAGCAGCTCTGAGGATTTTCCCCATATTGATGAGGGCCTGAGGGAACAGAGGAAAGGATCAATATCTAGTCTCATCTTTCATGGTTGGATTTTTTTCACATGTATTGTTAGTATTTTTACATAGAAAGTACTTCAATGAATCACTGTCAACATTTTGATTTTGTTTTATTTCCACTTGGGTTGGATTCAGTCTATTTGCAACTTCAAAATTCATTTTGAAAATGCAGAAAAAAACCATTGCCACCATCACCTGCTCCCATGAACCTCACCTGCCTGGCCTGGGCCTCCACTCCTCCACCGACCAGCTGACTAGACACCATATCCATCCCCAGCTGACCTGAGATGTACATCATTCTGTCCACAACCACTGCCTGGCTGAGGGCGAGACAGAACACACACACTTGGCCCGTCACACTCCATCCTGGATCATGCATATCAATGCATCTATGACAGCCCGTTTTTCTCACGAATGAACATTCTGCATGGAGATTTTAATTTAGGAAAATTATCTTTAATTTACAACCAGCTGTATTTCTAGTGGAAATTATTATTTCTTCTTGTAAGACTCAGTCAACGACTGTCTGAAAGTTGAAGTTGCTACAGTCCGTTTTATGTTGGATTATCAAGTCAACAGAAGATAATTTTTAACAGACTCCAAAAACAAACATTAACTGAACAATCTTGACTTTAATTTAATTTTTAGCTTTGTGAGTAGATCATTCTCTTGACATAAACAAAGATGGATTCCCAAATCTAAATCAACAATTTTGTTCGACTAAAAAACATAAATATTAAAAAAAAAAAAGCATAAATAATTTAACCGGTTTGAATTTTCCGAACATCGAAAGATTCCTCTCCATTAAATGGGAGACAAATACATAAAGTTTAGTGAGACTATTTATTTTTCCCTACTTCCGGTATCTGACTTAATTCCAGATGACGTCACATAAAGTATCTGCAAGTCGAGAGGAACGCCCCCTATAATTGTGAAACTGTATGTACTGTAAACTTAATAAGAAAACATAACAAATGACAATTTTTTAGCCACATTAGTAATAATTTCTATCCATTTTTATATTTCAACGTGCGAGCAATTCCATCTTTTCTATTTCTGAAGTAAACAGATGCTTATAATATTTTACTGCTTACCTATTTATTTGCTGACTGTAAGGAGTTTTCGATATATGGATGATTTTTCGTTGTATGGCTTCCATCGTGTGTCTGCAGGAGTCACAGATTTGTTCTGTCTGCTAAAAAAAAGTCGCTTCTGCTCTTTTATAAATTCGACCTTCGCCCCTTTCCTAATGTCTACCAGGTGAATTTATTATAGCATAAGCCCCGCCCCTCCGACATTCGTGACTGACGGTCGCTGCCCGCGAGCCACCGTACGTCACATGACCTCTGACCGAGGAATAACAGTGAGGTATCATATCAGAGTAAATACGGTAAAGTCAGACCGGAAGCTGTCGGGAGGGATCAAACATTCCAGGGCACTTCCGGTTAGCTAGTAACTTTTATTACTTCGTGCACCTTTTCAAACCATAATAAAGTAAACGGCAAAATAAAAGACAATAAAAGAAAATGTTAAAATGAATGCTTACATTCCACTTTGATGATTATATATCTAGTAGAAATAAACCAAATAAATAAAAATAAAATCATGTAGCACTGGATAAAAATTGTGATTCCAGATAAATACATGCTGCAGATTCCCCAACAGGTCATATTTCAAACTAGACTTTTTATTGTGAAGAAAATAGTTGTTTTTTTTTGTGAAAGTCGAACAGCTACAGCGATTATGTGTGTAAATACAACAGTTAAGTAGCAAACATGATCATTAACATGCATACTCTAAAGTCACTTATAATCTATGACAAAAGGGCAAAAATTATTAACAGCCAAATCAGCTACCATATTTGAACCAGTGTCACAAAAAGAAAACTTTTTAAAACACATTTAATAAATAAATTAAAAGTGGTTTGTTTGAAAATTTTTCACGACATAAATTCTAAAGATTTAGCATGCATGAAGAAAAAAAAAAGTGTGATAGATATGATCATACAAAAGCTGAGATAGTCCTGACCGTTATTTAGTTTCAGGTGTTTACGAAGTGATCCCGTTGCCCATCAGACGGTGTAACAGTTATAATTCTGGATTATGGTGAGTTAAAATGATGGATCAGTATACAATAAGCCACTCCCTCAGGATATTATCATTAATGTGTAACAGCAACCTGCAGAAATTCTGTATCAACATGCATGTAAAGTCATTTTTCATTCAAAACGTCATTATTGGCAAAACCACAGATTAATGTCGACAGAAAAAAAAAAACTGCATTTACATCAATCTACTATTTGCCATGGAGACACCAAAGATGTAACGCCAGACAATCAATGTACTCAAAGGTTTTGTCTTAGGAGCTTTTAGATGTTAAAATTAAAGTTGAGTCAAAAACACACAGCATATCCTCAGTCCTTCATGAATAACACCGCACCTTCAGTAAGTGGGGGAAAAAAAGTATCAAAAACAGCAGATAATGCATAATTAGGAAACATAAAAAAATTTGGGGCAATTTGATGGTCCTGAAACAGCTCTAAGAAAATAGTCGAGGAGCTGGTTTATGGTATTGGTCTGTTTTACTGAACTACACATCATGCATTAACTAGATCCTACAAGCATGAAACCATTAAATGACTAGTTGTGTAATTTTGTCTTCACTGAAGTGTAACTTCCTCCAACACCTTGTCAAAGGAGAAAAGAATCTACATCTGGTTTAAATTTTTACGTAATCGTGTGATCTGTGGTGACTCAATGATAGTGTGGAATCATTGCAAAACACAATTAAACTGGAGGTCAGGCAGTGTTGAGGAATGATGATGAAGATATTTTTCTGTTTGGAATGAATTGTGGTACAAACCCCGGTTTGACTTAAATCAGATTATTGAATCAAAGAAAAGCTTAGATTTTAAATTCACATCGAGTGCTGGGGGAGTTTGGAGAATGACGTGAAACCAGTTTGTTGCGAGGCACTAAGAGTCTCTCTCTATACTCTGCACCAGAAGATACTTGAAACCAACAAAATCAGATAAACAATTAAGACTAAGATTTTTTTTTTTTGCATCCAACATTAAAAACCTCCACTACATGCTTATTCTAATGTCTATCCTTTTTACAGACTTCTTCCAACTCATCTACATGATAAGAAACCGATTTAACTATTCCACGTGTTTTATTACATTGCTAAGTTTGAAAAAATATTTTAAGGCATTTCCAACTTTATCCATTTCATCTTGATTGTCTTTGGTCAAGGAAAAGCTTCCACGGCTTTTAGTCGCACGTATTTCCAAACTAGGCTCTATGTTATATATATTTATATATATTTACAAAGAAGTGAAAAAAGAAGAGCGACCACATGGCATCAACCCAGTGAAAAATGCTGCTGCTGCAGATGACAGCCATCTTTACGTGTTGGTGGACAATCTCCGAGGATTTCTGCATTTGAGGTCAATTTATTTTGAGACTTTGCGAATCAGAATGGTGGAGCCTCAGCCCTCTCGTTGGCCACAGTTCAAAGGTCACACACAAGCAACTTTATATGATCTGTTGGAAAAAAATATCAGATCTAAACTGATAAACATGGGATCTAGTGTTAAGACAGAAGGCTACGAGTGTCGATTCCAAGAGTCGAGTGGTTGTCACCCGGGAGAAGCAGCATCCGGTTTCATTACGAGCTGGTTGGTGGTCAATCAGAACAGCAGTGGGCTTCCAAAAAAAAAAAAAAGGTCTGCTGACTCGGTGGGTCAGACATCAAGGTAAAGGGGGGGGGGGTTGCCCAGACAGAAGAAACAAGTTGACTAAAGAAGAGCGCTCAGAAGTTCTGTTGCCGTCTCTTCTTGGCATCCATAGCATCCAGGATGGGCTGCCGTTTGGCGGTGTATCGCTGTCTGAGCTCCTCAATCTCCCGCTCCATCATGGGATCCAAGGCAGTCAGGCGCAACTGGAGCTCCTCAAAGTCCAGGTTCTTCAGCTGTGGGGACAGAACACCAAGAGGAAGACGGACAAACAACAGAGAAGAGGGGATGTGTCATATTGAGAGTCATAATTCTGCTGTGGAAAATACCATAAGAACTGCTTCCTTTTTGCTATTTTTTCCCCATAGAGGAACAAACAGAACCAGTTAAAGGTGAGGTTTGGTTGTTCCTTCAAACTCAACCCAATTCATCACAGCAGGACAGACACAAACACCTGGAAGATTTTACTCACAAAGTCAAAGTCTCCGTCTTGTGGCACCTTCCAGTTGTCAGGGAAGACGTTCTTGGCCTGGATGTGGTAGCCGGGCGGCTCCTGCGGCTGGTTGTGGTTGAAGTTCTCCTGCTGCTGGGCGGCCTTGGTCGAGTCCTGCTTGTCAAAATAGTCCATGAAGGACGGGCGTATCGGCTGCTGGGAGGTGGCGTGCCCTGTGTAGGGAGGACAAGGTTGTTTAAACAGAATTCTTTGGGAGACTTCATTTATTTAATCACTCTTCTCACTTCTCATAGATCCCTGGTCCTCTTCTTCCTCTTCATCATCATCGCTGTTGATGACCATGGTACCCAAGTCTGACTCCAGCATGGTGCTGCCGTGTTCGATCATTGTCTGCGCCCCGTCGCTCATGGTGCTCGTGGCCCGCATGGTTCCTGCACCCTCTGAGCCCGACTTCACCATCGTGTGGGAGTCCACTTCGGTTTCTTCCTCCTGGAGGACGGAAAACATTTGATCCTGTAGCTTCTGGATAAAGTCTTCAAACAGTAGATACTTTGACTCAAAATTTACAGTTGACCCGTTGGAACACTTACAGAATTGTCGTCCTCTTCCTCCAGCTCTCTCTGCTGCTCCTGCTGCCTCTTGGCCTTCATCTCCATGGCCTCAGTTATCAGATCTCTGAGGATTGACACTGGCTTGGCCTGGCTGATAAATGAGTGCTGGACAAACACAAAAAGCATGAATATTTCCAAAGTAGGTTGTTTTGTTCACACTTTGCATCTAAGTTCTTGTCTTTCAAGTTTTCATCTCTATTTGTGTGCTTCCCGTCTCCTACCTGTAAGAGTTGTGTGGCAGTCGCTCTCTGCTCTGGATTTTTTACGAGGCATTTCTTTACAAAGTCCGTGAACTCATCTGACCAAAGCTCTGGCTTCCTGAATGTTGGGGGAGGATTTGTGGGGATCATGAAGATAGCCTGGAAAAAAGAGGTTTCAAAGAAAATTTGGTTGCATTACAAACGAAAAAAACCCAAAATGAAATTTCAGGTGTTTTGTTGAACAAACGGTAAGTTACACTCACTCTCATGGGATGGATGTCCGCATAGGGAGGTTTACCCTCTGCCATCTCTATGGACGTGATACCCAGGGACCAGATGTCTGCAACACAGTTGTAGCCGATCTCCTGGATCACCTCTGGAGCCATCCAGAATGGGGTACCAATCACAGTGTTTCTCTTCGCCATGGTATCCTTCAAAGATAAAACAACGCTGCTATGAACTTCTGTATCTTATCAAAACAGTTCATATAGACTCATTAATTCAGCGACCGATGATATGATCACGTTGCAGCTACTCCTACAAAGCATCAAATATCTCCTGAAATATTACCGTTAGTTGTCCAGCAACTCCAAAATCTGCAAGTTTAGCATGTCCCTCGGTATTGAGGAGGATGTTTCCTGCTTTGATGTCCCGATGGATCTTCCTCATGAAGTGAAGGTATTCCAGACCTTTAAGTGTCGACTTCAGGATAGTGGCAATCTCTTCTTCGGTCAACTGCGTGAGACAGAACGATGCAACACAGGACTGAAATAGTGTGTAATGGATGTCTGCAGCCAAAATGACATTTGCAGAAGTAAAATCTGTCAATCCTTTGAGGACTTTATGTCACCTAGAACTGCATAAAAAATATGGATCTTCTTGTTTATGTAAGTAGAAATGGAACAGTCCAAATATGTATTTGCATAACAGTCTAAAATATGCATGAATAAAATATATGACAGAAATTTATAATCTCTTCATTCACAAACAACATGACAGGAATTCTTTTTAAGCACCCACTGTCTTGTTGCGCAGTCTGATGATGTCAGAGACTGAACCAGCACCACAGTACTCCATGACAATCCACAGGTCTGTGTTCTTGAAGTAGCTGCCGTAGTACTTGACTACATATGGGCTAAGAGGAAATGCACACAGAATGGTTAAAAAAAAAGAGAAGACAAAGTTTTGTCAAAGACAAAAACAGCAGAAGTGAAAAACCCAAGTAGGAGTTAATGGCATGTATTAACTCATCATTTTATTTAGACCAATGTGAACTGTGAAAGCTAATATAACACTGTGGAAAACACAGGATGGAAAGGCTGTGTTCATTTTTACCTATCACACTGCTGCATGATGGAAATCTCCTTGATGATCTCCTGCAGATCAGATTCCACAGGGACCTGCTTGATGGCCACAACCTGGCCTGACTCCTTATGAATGGCTTTGAACACACTGCCATAGGAACTAAACATACACACAACAGTTTAGGCACAATACTGTCAACAGTGTATTTAATAAATGACAGCATTAACAGACTTACACATTCAAGCACAAAATAACTTGTCTTAAAAAGAGAGACTGTTGACCCTTACCCTTCACCAAGTTTCTCTAGAACATCAAATACTTCCTCTGGCTGTTTGGTCAGACTGTCCTCACTCAGCTTTTTCAGCTTGCTGTAGAAATGGAACGAGTAGATCGCAATGTCGGTTAACAAGAATTGAAACCCTGGTGTCCACACCACAATGGTTTAAAACGCTTGGGATTAAATTACACATGTGTAGTAAGGAAAAGCTGGGAATAATGTCCTCATACAAACACACAAGCTAAATAAATAGCTTGACAAAACATTTGAAAATATAAATAACAAATGTTTAAAAATTATTCTAACGTTAGAAGAATGGATTTCATTCAATCGTCAAGCACTGGATCACATGTATTAATTGATTTGGAGAAGAAAAAAAACTTGAGTAATAAGAAAAGGAAAAAAAAGATAAACTAAAATTCACCATACAGTCAGAATTTATTCTTACATAGCGTTGAAAACTGACAATCAATGCAAAATTATCAACCGTGAATGCTTCAATTCAAATATCACAAAAACATGCTCAGATTTGTGAGCTTTGGTTTCTGAAATTCGACAATTTTCTGTTTTTCCAGTGTTCTCCATCTGTTTGACGTGGACTGTGTTGTTGTTAGAGTTCACATGTGATTCATTTGTTTTTCCGAATATTAACGTGGATCTAAAGGCTCCGAGAAGTTAGCAGCACATTAGCGAACACAGAAACGAACAAGAAAGCCATGAAATGCTTGAATACGTGGCTTGTGATTTTTTTTATGTAAGAAAACACTAGAAATGTCAATTCAATTGTACAGAATGGTAAATTGAAGAGAAGACAGATAAAGCTAACCACAATAGCTAACCGCTAATTGTACTGTAGTCGTAGGGCAGCTACCGCCTACGTTAGCTTGTTAGCTAGCTGCTTTTTTAGCTTGGAGGCGTTTTAAACAATGACAATGTGAACACGTACCTTTTGGGCGCAGATGGTTCCATGACGTATCGCTCCAAAGTTTAAAATACAACGAAATAATATGATTCTACAAAATTGTGAGGATTAATAGTCAAGACGTGAACATTGTCGACTGAATCGTTGTTGTCAAAACTATTGAAAAGCCAGCTGAGTGACCGTCAGATGATGGACATTTTTAGACACACGATCCCCACAGCGCCCCCAGCTGGTGGGAGTTCAGAACAATCTAAATTAGAATAAACACAACGGAATAGAATTAGATAGATAGATAGATAGATAGATAGATAGATAGATAGATAGATAGATAGATAGATAGATAGATAGATAGATAGATAGATACTTTATTAATCCCGGAGGAAATTGTAATTACACCTTATTTACCCGCGTAGGGAGAATGGTGTTTGTTTTAATCACATGCATATATATATAGTGTGTGCAGGCCCGTATTACACACACGCACAAAGGGCCTGTGGGGATGCAGTGTGTGTGTGTGTGTGTGTGAGAGGGGGGGGGGTAACAGGCAGCTCCTCTGTGATGCGCCCCAATGAGCAACTTATAAAGGGGATGGCGCCTCAGCAGTTCTTGATGCGATTCCCGAACCGATCAATGGACGACCCGCTCTATCAACTGAGCCTCTGCCGCCCTCAAAAAGTCAGGTTCCACCGAGATTTGAACTCGGATCGCTGGATTCAGAGTCCAGAGTGCTAACCATTACACCATGGAACCACGCTTAAACTACCCTCTTTTGTCTAAGTTCTCATCCCTAACAACGAAAAAAAAAAGCCACAAATACTACTGCATTAAATACATCAGTCATATATTTATTTTTCAACTTTATAAAAGTTGATTTGCAAAAGATCAACTTTTATATTTGCCGAAGTATCGTCTGACCAATCATAAATCATTTTGCTGTGACTACCCCACGGTTGTGCGCATGTGCGAAACCGGCAGTGTGCGCTACGAAAACAGCTAACAGCTAATAGGTAGCGTCTTAAAACTGTGAGAATTTGTATGTCTTTCTATTATTTTTTTCCCCTGCATTTAATGTTCACAGTATTTAGTTGTACATTATGAGATATTCCAAATATCTTATTTGTGTACTCCCACTTCCGGCTGGCACGATTTAGCCTAAACTTTACCATCGTGCTGTGTCTGTTAGCATGCTGCTACACATGTGATCGCATTAACGCTGCTTTCATTACAGAAAATATGGATCCACAAAAGGATTTACAACCACCTAAACAACAACCTATGATCTACATATGTGGAGGTAATGTTCACTTGATTATAATTAACTGGGACCTTTAGTTTTGCTAACCTACCCCTTATCGTTTATGTGTACTAGTGTTATAACCACGTTTGTTTTGGCTTTCAGTCCTGCTATGACTCTGTTCATTGTATTCATTTTCTATTTATTCCTACAATGAAATTTAACAAAAGTTGTAGTTAACCTTAGTCAACAGGGGTGTTGTTTGTGCATTCATGATTTAAAAACTGTTGTATTTTAAAAGCACACACTGTTCGTTTCCTCTAAGTATGGATGAATATTTTAACCACATTGCCTGGTTTTATATAATGAATGTACATACTGCGTTTAAAATCTGTGTTATTGTGTTTGTTTTGATGTTAGCTCATCTCCATCAGCCAACCGGAATCTTTTGTTTTCTTTACTTGCAGAATGTCACACTGAAAATGAAATTAAGGCCCGTGATCCAATCAGATGTAGAGAGTGTGGCTACAGGATCATGTACAAGAAGAGAACCAAGAGATGTATCCTTGAACATGTGTGTGTGTGTGTGTGTGTGTGTGTGTGTGTGTGTGTGTGTGTGTTCGAGAGTGAGAGTAATTTCTATGTGTTTTGAGCATTTAAGGCATATTCAACAGTTAAGAATGATAATTTGATACCTCTTACAGTAAATGTCTTTGTATATATATGATATAGTGTTTCTATTCCTAGTTACCAACAGCTGTGTAAACAAATCTTTAAACACTAAGACCACAAATGTATTAGTTGGTCTTACGTTTATGTTTAGTTAACGTGACTGGTTAAATAAAATTGAATGTTGAAAGGCTTTTAACTGTAAATCTTGTTAATGAATTGATAACGACTACATCTTTAGATTTCCTTGACCCCGGGATTCCAGTGGTTGTTTTTGATGCCAGATAAAGAAGAGAAGAATAGCAGCTTTTGATTACATTGTTTTGTTCTATTTTTGTATTGTTTGACCATGTAAATAAATAAACTGGCTCCAGATTGTTAAATAATACAGTAAACTCACATTTTTCTGTCTGAGCATAAAGCGTCATGGATTATTAAAACATGTTTTTAACTATCTCTTAAAACTTTTTTCCTCATTTGTTACATCCAGATAAATTCAGCTACATGAATCATGAAATTTTGAATATAGAGAATGTTAGTCTATTCTCCTACTCATTCCTGTATTACATCATTTATGGTTTATGGGTCGTTTAAAATAATGGAAAGTATTTTTTTATTGAATTTTTTATCAATTTTTGTAGAAAAAGCTAAGTGGACAAATACATCAAAGTAAAAGCTTTTGACTTTCTTAAACTTTAAATGATCTGACACCTCAGATTTAATTCATGTCTTCTCTGTTTGCAATTATCATCATAACTTTAGTTTTAATTTCCAGTTTAATATTTTTATTTAATTTCTGCAACAAATTAGTAAAGAAAGTGAAAGCTGGATCATATCAGTTTGAAGAGCAATGTGAAAAAGTTTCAAAAACAGGCTTTGTGAAATTTACTTAACTGATCATTTAGGTGAAACACTGGTAAGACCAACTGTTGAAATGAAAGAAGATGCCACTGTAGTTGATATATAAGCATGTCAAAACAAATGTGCGGGTGTTGTGTGATGGGTGGCCTGAAAATGACTGGATGTTATTTGGATGATTTTATTCCAGTGTTGTGGTACATGTGTCGCCTCACTGGTTTATGGAAGCACTCGGCTTTACCACACAAACATCTATAACTTATGTTTCGTCCAAAAACCCAATAAATCTGCTGGAAATATCATCTCAAGCTCCTCTTCGGCAGATTTAGGTTACTTTTGGACAAATCCAGACAACCTGCTGCCAATCCTGAACTCTACAAAAAAAATATATAATAGAGAAGTTATCATAGATCGTTTTAATTTGAGTTCAATAAGTTATATGGGGTGATGAAATTAAAATAATTATAACTAATTAATGTAAAGCACTGTTTTTCATACGGTAATGCCTAAAATAACGTATAATATTATTTCTGATAAAACAAAAACAGAAAAGCAAATTTAATCTTTGGGGGAGTTCGAGGCCCAGATATTCAACTATAAAACGCTTTTAAACAGTAAAGCATCAAAATATCATTTTCTCCCCTGTTTTTCTCAATTTTCATTAAAATGCTTCGTGTTCGCTTGTTGTTTTCAAATCTTTCTCTCCATATTCCTACGTTTAACCCCAGCTATCAGTGTCTCTTCTGAGGCTGTCCCACTACATCCTGCTGCAGCGCTACATCCCTGTGGCTCCTCCCCTAGTTGTGACGTCAGACGTGACGTCTCCTTCTAAGGGGTGTGTCCAAAAGAAATCCCCGGCTGGTCTCAGCTGTAGCTGCAGATCTGCTGACAGGGAGAGGCAGGGAGGGAGGTGGACCCTTGACTCACTGCGGAGGGAGTGCGGCTATGGGGAACGCGCAGGAGAAGCCCCCCGGTGGCGGAGGGGGGGCGGGCAGACCGGATCAGGCCCCAGCGGGCGGCGGGGCGAGGAGCCGGCGCGGAGGCAGCGTGCAGAAGCCCCAGACTCACCGAGCTGCGGAGAAAGGGATCGCCAACGGGACGGACAGCAGCCCCGCGGTGGACAGGAGTTACCTGGACGCTCCGGCTGGGGCTCTGCCCCCCCACCTGGCCCGGATCAAGAACGAAGGGAACCACCTCTTCAAACACGGGCAGTTCGCTGATGCCCTGGAGAAGTACACCCAGGCCATCGAGGGGTGTTCTGGAGCAGGTGGGGGGGGGGGGGGGGACGTGACAGGGGGTGTTTGTCCTGTGGGCTGTGTTCTGTTTCACATCTGTTCCGTGTGTGTGTGTGTGTGTGTGTGTGTGTGTGTGTGTGTGTGTGTGTGTGTGTGTGTGTGTGTGTGTGTGTGTGTATGTGTGTGTGTGTATGTGTGTGTTCTTAAAATCCAGCTGGATGACTTTTTGAAGTTGCCTCAAATTTGATATTCAAATGAATCAGTAGCGTTTTAGCTATGACTTATTTCTTAGTTTTGAATCTGTACTTTTTGTTTTTTAAATGATTTTATAAAAGAAATAATTCCTTCAGCCCTGTGAATCTGAACATTTTTGAATCACAGTCTGATTCGTGAAGTTAGAAAACTGCAGCCATAAAGAATTCTTAAAAGAAAGCTATGGATTTGTGTAACATTCTTCACCTGGGATGTCAGACTTTGGATTTTCCTGAGGGTGAGATGAGAACAAACACCACGCTGCACCTTTTTAGATTATCCACACAAGTCTTTTTTTTTTTTTTTGCTTACAGATGACCTGACGTGACAGAAGTGTTGTGTTTCTATTGTGTCAATACAAATCGAGGGACCTCAGCGCTGTTGACTCTGTTCTTTGAGCGCAGGTGCAGCTTGTTTTGTTGACAATGGAGGCTTGGAGGAGAAATATGACTAGAAAATGACTGCCAGTGGGATTGGGAGCAGAACCAAAGCGCTGTTGTTTCTGTGCAGGTATTGATAGTCCAGAGGACCTGTGCATCCTCTACTCCAACAGAGCAGCCTGTTACCTGAAGGATGGAAACAGCGCAGACTGCATTCAAGACTGCACCAAGTATGTGACACATCCTGTTGTCTGCAAAGTTCTTTCTTCAATCATCCATTGAAATAAAATTCAAAGAAATCCTCCGCCGATGGAAGTAGTATTTCTTCAGACATTTTAAAATAGATGTATAGAACCATGGAAAATTCTGCTGTTACCTTACCATGGTGCCTACATTACCCACGATGCATCTTAACTGCTGACAGTCAATCTTAGGGTGTCCTGCATCGAGCTGCAGGCCTCATCCATATCGTCAGATTTATTTCTCGCACAGCAGCCGTCAGCCCCAATCGATTGCATCCCTCTTGAGCTGCAGATTTCCTCTTAGAGATGCTTTTTAGTCGTATTTTCCCTGTGGATCAAAATGTGAGGTCCCAGCATTTGGATTTTAGTCACATTTCAACTTTTCTGTGTTGTTTTTCAACACCAATATGAGGTTTTCTGTGAAGCTGGTAGATTTTTTTTTCATGTAATCGACACTGAAAACTCGAATAAATACACCACATGTCTGTGGTGTCAAGAAGTATTAAAATAAAATTCTTGCATGTTTATGAATGGACGGATGCAGATCAGCCCAGTTAAACCTGTGACACCATGTCCAGGTGGAGGCGGTTTGATCCCCTGTCTGTGTGTTTCTCTGATCCTCTTAGGGCTTTGGAGCTGCAGCCCTACTCCTTGAAGCCGTTGCTGCGCAGAGCGATGGCCTATGAGTCACTGGAACGCTACAGAAAAGCTTATGTGGATTACAAGACCGTCCTGCAGATAGACAACGGGGTGCAGGCGGCTCACGACAGCGTCCACAGGTCAGCTGAAAACAGCCGAACATCCTCAAAGTTTTTAAGGCTTCTGGTTTGATGTTTGCTCCATGTTTTTTTTGCCAAATGGCGACTGGAAGAATATCTTCACATCATATCTTTAAAATAACAAAGTAGCAATTAAAAAATCTACACAATCTAAATTATTTATAATATATTTAAGTCCAAACAGACTCAGAATAAATCTGTAGTTCAGATTTTAGATCCTACACCCTACAGTGTTTTGCAGCATTCATGTAACTCATCACACCGTGTGCTTCTTTCCTTTAATCCGGCCTCTCTGTGCGTCATCTGACCAGGATCACCAGGATGCTCATCGAGCAGGATGGACCTGGATGGAGGGAGAAACTTCCAGAGATTCCCGTTGTTCCTCTGGCCGTCCAGCAGCAGCACAGAGAGAAGCCGGTCAGCGAGGAAGTGGCTCAAGCTCGAGCCGCCAGGGCTGCACAGGAGGAAGGTCGGAGACATCGGGTCCAAAGTTTTACCCTCAGAAAACTCCTTAAAGAGCTTGTGTCAGGAAATACAATAAAACCTACAGTCATGTTTTTATTCCCTAGCAAAGTAGGTTGAGGTTTCAGTAAAGCTTTAGGGATTGTGGTTGGTTAAAAAAGTGATGGAGCAGCAGAAGTCTGTCAGAGTCAGACGGTGTGTAAATGTGAAAGCAGTGTGTGTGTGTGTGTGTGTGTGTGTGTGTGTCCATCAATAATGCAGAGGTGAAGCTGATCTATGCAGTGTGGTGCTGCTGTAATGGAACAGTTCAGGTCATGTTTCCTGTGGACGGTTCCTGCCTCCACCGACCAGGAGGTTCAAGATGGATCAGATCTTTATTCTAATACATTCAAATGAAATGTAGTGGAGTAAATAAACTGACTTGCACAGACACACAGATGTATACACAGTCATGGAGAGCAACTTCTGCGGCTCCGACAATCAGCTGCACGTCATGAGTTTGATTTTTGTTCACTAAGTTTAGTTCAGAACCAGCTGGACGGTTAAGTTCCGTTCACGTTGTCAGACTTGTAAACGATTGTGTTTCCTCGTCTTGTTACTCTTAACGCTCGCTATCGGGTTCACCATCACTCTCTCCACCTGTGGCCGACTGAACCGGTGGAGTTAAAGTAGGCTGACGTCACGTTTGTTCAGGATGTCAACAATCCGTCTGGGAAGTCATTAAATCTTCTATTTTTGGGTTCCGCTGGTCCATTTCATGCAATTTAACAATCGAGGAAAGGAAAGGATGTCGATTGATGTTGAATTTAAAGATATAAGATTGATTAACAAGAATTCTTATTACACTTTTTCTGTTTCGGTAATAAATCTGTGCTAAACTGTTCATTTCTGCTCACAGCCAGGAGAAAAGAGGCTCGCTTTACTCTACTGAAAAAGGAGGGAAATGATCTGGTCAAGCGAGGCCAATTCCAGGAGGCTTTGCAGAAGTACACCGAATGTCTTGCACTAAAACCTGATGAATGCACTGTCTACACTAACAGGTATTAAGAAAAAGTATGCGGCTCTTTTATAGGAGTTGAAAACAGCACCATAATGTGAAAATCCCCTCTTTTCTCTCCTCATCCAGATCCATCTGCCTCCTGAAACTGAATCGCTTCCAAGAGGCCAAACAGGACTGCGACTCCGCTCTGCAGCTGGAGCCGAGCAACAAGAAGGCCTTCTACAGACGAGCCATGGCGCACAAGGGTTTGGAGGTACCGCAGATGCACGTTCTGTAGCAGCAAACGCCAGCAGGTCATTTTTCTAATGTTCTGCCTGTGTGACCCTTAAAACTAGGACTACCTGTCGGCCAGCAGCGACCTCCAGGAGGTCCTCCAGCTGGATCCCAACGTCCGGGAGGCTGAGGAGGAGCTGGAGGTAGTCACGGGTCTGCTGAGACGGAGCCTGATGGAGAACACCGCCAACACGCCAAGGGTAACAGACACAGACGCCATTAACCGCCAAAAAGATCGTTTTATGTTTCATGGTTTAGTTCAGCAAAGATTTTTTTTTTTAACCTTAAAACCTTTAAAAACAACCAGCCTGACTTTCTTTCATTTCCACCAGGTTTGATGTTTGTGGAGTGATTTGGACGCAGAGGAGTGAAATATCAAACGTCAAACATGTGGATGAAAAGAACTTTTAAACAAGAAAACAAAAAAAAAAGTGGATTTTAGCGGTTTTAACTCCTGGGACAGGATCCTGGGACGAGCGTCTCTCTTTCAGTCGTGCACCATCTGCAGCATGTGCAGCTCACACCGTAACTCCTGAGTACACAACCTTACATAACGGCAGCTTTACCTAAAACAGCTCAAGACCTGCTTGCACTATCGATCAGTCACATTACAATGTACTGTCTACACAGGTTTTACACAGCAGGCTGCAGATTACTGCTGGAGAGGGGATTATGTGTGCCTTATTGAGATTTCTACCATGTTTAGGATGAAATATGCCAAGAGTCAAAGGTTTTATTTCCGTTTGTGTTCCAGTGAGTTTGGTTGGCAACAAAATGAGCTCAGAAATTCATTAACTCACCTGTAGTTACCGTATGAAGAGATAAGGATGTTAAAATATCCGGCACACATTCTCAGTATATCAGTATATCCTGTTTCAACTTACTATAAAATATTTCTGCAGCTAGTATCTCTCTAAAGCGAAGTATGAGGTAACAAAAAACAGAGAAGAAAGGAAAATAATGATTTATTACAGCTTGAATGTACTAAACAAATCCTGACTTCAGTCTTTACTGATTTATTAAACGTCCATCTGCTGGAGTTGGAGTACTGTAAGACTGATTCCAGTCCTCAGGTTTGATCTTGAATGTAAATAAATTGTGTGTAATTAGGAGGAAAGTCTCCTATAAGTTTTAGCATTGCACCTTTTTATTTGACCTTTTCTTTACATTCTTCACAGATGGATAATGTCAAAATAATTTTAAAAATATGGGAGATCAAAATGAATGTATTGTATTTTTAGGTGCAAATATTCTAAGGATGAGCATTGATTTTCAAATTTTCAAACCCTAAAGAACAGGATTTTATCTTCTTTTCCCTTGTGTTCAGCTGGTGGTAATGCGGGACTATCGCCAGAAGGGGGCAATACAACACCTAGTGGTCAAAAAGGACCTTTAAGGCCATCTCATTTAAATATTTTATAACACAGAAAAGACATTAACGCAGCACAATGTGCCACAAACTTAACTTCTTTCATACTTGCAGTTATTAATTTGGTTTGTTTCATTTAACATTTTTCATCACTTGTCTAAATAAGAGCAGAATTCTCAACTGAAAACGCTGTAAAGAGCATGTACTGTATGTAAATAGATTGAATGCAAGTGTAAAAAATAAACTGCTATGTGGATGTTTTTATGTTCTTCTGTCTGACTTCTGAAACTCAACAGCATTTAAACTCACTCAGAGGGAACCAACAAAAACAATGCATTCTTATTTTATTACATTAGTGGTGGATAAAGTGTGAGCACAATACTTAAAATCATTCATCTCAAATTATACAGACAACAGGCTTCATTGAGAATTTTTTATTGTTTGAGGATATGGATTTACATGCATTTTATATAGCAATAATTCAGTAATATATACTTTTTCATATAGCATAAGCTTCTTTTAACCAAGTTAGAAAATAGACGTGGCTCTGGTCTTCAAATCATAATATAAAACTCACAGGAATCATCCCGCCGGAGGTCTAAAGATGCACCACAGCTACTCTAACCGAGGGCTTTTATTGCCAACCAGAGCAGATCACCTCACAGGTGAACTGGCTTTGGCTACTTTAGGGAAAAATTCTTTTTAAAAATACAGTATTCCATAGCTGGCGTAAACACAAAAAAGCCATTAAGGCTTTGAAAAGTCCCAAAAATCAAATGGATCTTGTGTATTGTGGCTGTCGGAGCCGGTTTCAGCCTTACAGACTGAAGTCTTAATGTATGTCACAACATTCAAGTGTCACCAACTCCGTGACGGTTCTACCGGGTGTCTTTGGTAGGAGAAACAAGCAAACGCCGGGGGAAGGTGAATATTTCAGGTCGGATTTCAAGTATTTTACGAGGCAATTTTCGTTAATTCTCTCATAGCGCTCTTGTTTTATTATTTGAAGACATAAAGAATCATAAAGTAAAAATGAAAATCTATACAAAGGACTTTTGCACCAAAAGGCACCTCGGGTCCAACACACATAAAACCATCCTCGTGTATCGTATGTAAAGACTTAAGAAAGTAAAACAGAACTAAAATACACCCGAAGCTCTCGATAGAAAGGTTTAAATTTGGATACAACTGAGGGAAACTTTTTAACTACATAAATTCATGACTGAATATAAAATCAGTGACAAAAGATGTGCTGAAATACACCAGTGGAGATTCTCGCTGCATCGATAAGTAAGGCTTCTTACCTTCACTGGATGAATTTCCAGCTGACTGACCATCCGATAGAAACACTTCAATGTCCGAGAGAAAACCAGTTTCCAGCTGTTCTTAGTTAAGCTCACAAGGAATAACTTAAATGAATGAGCCTCACACCCCCATGATATATGATGAAAACCTTGTTATATTCGCAGCTGTAAAGAAAAAAAAACTATTTTTACCAGTGTAGACAGGAGCTTGTGAAGGTTAATAACTGCAAGATGATAAATGAAAAGTATGGACCCAACACGGATCGTCAATGTTAAAAAAAAAAAAAAAAACTTTCCCAAAATGGAAAATAAAAATAAACAAAAGTCACATTTTTAAACAAAAAGCAACAGCAACATTTCTTCTTCTGGATGATGGTTGAAGCTTCAGCTGTGCTAAATGTGGACCGCAGTGATGTCGTATCCATCTCTGCTTCATACAAGCAGCAAAAGAAAACTTATGAAGATATGAAAAAAGGGAGAAAAAGCTTTAAAATAGCAGTTGAACTTAATATTAACAAAAAAAAATCACTTCCCCCCCATTCGATTTTTTTAATCGGTTGTGTTTGTGAGGAACAGAAAAAAGGGTTTTGAGCTTGAGAAGATCATTCAGGAACGATTTTAATTGCCCTCATTAGGGCTTGTGCAGCATCTAACCCCACTGATGACATTCTTTCCACCCCTCCACACACATTCAGCTCTTCACACGGACCCGACTGTAAGGCCTGATTCACACTTTTCTTCTCGTTCTGTCACCAAACAGCAGAACCAACTCGTCTGCTCCGACTTCGCTTTGCTCCTGTTAGATTTTTCCTACAAACATCTCTTCCCATCTTGGACTTCGACCGTCTCTTTTAACTTTATAAACATTCACATCGGATTTCTGCCTCCAAAGCAGATAAAAACATAGTTAGACTAGAGCACCAGCTTCCCCAATGTGCACCCGATGGTGAATTAGGTGATAAGGCTAAATGTGCTAGCAGTGCTAATCCTGCAAACGACAGAAGCAGGACTTCCTTCAGATGTCTGTCTGTATGCAGCGCTTCCTCGTCGGGCTTTTAGGCGGTGGTCCAGCGCTGCTGGTCTCTGTTACTTTCTCGTCTTTCTCTGACTTAGTGTCCGTGCCGTCATCTCCTCCCTCCTCGCTGATGTACAGAAACGTCCCGCTGCATCCCTCTTTGGGCGACGCAGGCGGAGACGAAGACGACAGCAGGCGGTGGGTGAAGGCTGGCTGGCTGCTCAGAGGTGGGTAATGCTCCAGACGGTCGTGTTCCACCTCAGGCATGGGTACGACATGGGCGACGTCGCTGAAGGCGGTGGCGGGTTGAGGGTCCGTCGGGGCGGGGCAGAGCGGATGAGACGCCCGTGAGGTTTCGGGGTCGGAGCAGCTGAGCTCCGACGAGAAGTGGCTGCAGTGTGAATCGGCCACCGACGGCAGGCTGCTGCTCAGAGACGGCGAGTCGAACTCGGAGGAGTTGGTGCTGCGCTGCTCCGCCAGCTGAGCGTCCGCATCTCCGGGAATCTTGTTCAGTCTCGCTTCTCCTTTACTGCTTTCTTTTTTCCAAAGCTTTCCTTTGCCCTTCTTGCCCCCAGGAAGGGACTGATCCTTCGACCAGGGCGACGAAGGGCAGCAGTGGTTGTCGTGCTGCGCGTAGCAGCAGGCGGAGGTGCAGGAACATGTGCACGTGCCGCCGGCGCCTTTGAGGCCGGTGTTGGCGCTGCTGCAGCTGGCTTCATCCAGGCTGCTGCTGGCACTGCAGTGCCTCATCTTCTCCTGCTTTGACTCAGAGTCTGCCTGAACTTCAAGGCTATTGTCTCTGAAAAAGTGAATCAATGAAGCAAAAGGATCAACATGTAGCTGGTATACTGTTGTTTATATATAAAATCAAAGTCCTGCAACAGGATCAGGG
Source organism: Antennarius striatus (assembly GCF_040054535.1). Taxonomy (NCBI): domain Eukaryota; kingdom Metazoa; phylum Chordata; class Actinopteri; order Lophiiformes; family Antennariidae; genus Antennarius; species Antennarius striatus. Next base: position 3,572,949 of record NC_090789.1, on the reverse strand, counting down.
CACTGATCCGACTGCTGACCTTTCCATGTAGGCGTTCAGAATGGATCCCGCCATGGCTTTAGTGCTGGCGTTGTCACTGATGGTCCCGAGGCTGACGGTGGCCGACTCTCCACTCAGACTGCAGCGCTCCTTCTGAACGTCCGCCTGCACCTCCATCCTGACAATAAGAGAGTAAAGTAAAACGATCAGCGACTGTATGTCTGCTTTCTTTAGAGGAGAACTCTTTGGAAATTAGTGCGGCTTTTGGTAGATCTCATAAGGAGCAACACAACCTTTAAATCAGTCATCCATAAATGTTTCTTCAGTTATCAACACCTCGAGGGGAAATTTATCTGCCCTTCTTGTGTAATTTGTGCTTATTTAAGCTTGATTCAGCGTCGAGAGCTGACTACAATATTCTGATACCTGTTGTAGCAGCTGCCTGAGAGGCTGCCGGTGATGCTGGTTCCAGCGAGAGCGGTGGTGCTGGCGTTGTCGCTCATGTTGTCCCTCTGGGTGGAGCTCATGCCGCAGCGCTCCATGTGACTCCCGCTGACGCTCAGGCTCAGGCCCGTCAGGCCGCCCACGCTCGCGCCGTCGCCGAGGCTGGGATTGTTGAGTCGAGTCTCGGCCACCGAAGTGGTGTCTGAGCAGAAAAACATCGGCCATCTCGCGTCATTTAATAATTTACATAAGATTCTGTTATAAAAAGAACAAAACAGAAAAGATGAGGAGGGAAATATAGATCGGGGCCACAAAGAACTGGAACAAGCAAACAGTCGGGTCCCTGAAGTTTACTCTTCTGAAGTCACATCAAGCACTGAACCGACTGTTTTGGGCTTTACATTCTTCCTGGAACAAATGAATGATGATTTATGAGGTGTGAATACATGTCATCGAGTCTCACACCAAAGCTCAAAGTCCCTGCAGTCGTAATCGCTCAGGGAGCGTTGACAGAAGCCATGTGAAACACTACGCCCCTCCTGGGAAAGCACAACAAGCTCCGGCTGACACACACTCCGATTCAGACGTTGGAAACACCCAGACAGTGCCAGTAATTTCACACCATCAAACACTTGTCTCCCATCAGCTCTTCTGGTTTGTGAATGATCCACGAGTCCACCCAGAAGCTCTGACAGATGTAGTCCTACTTCTGCCAGGTAAACACACTCTGTTGGGTCCACAACCCCCCGTGTTACAGATCCAAAGGAGTCTGATATCATATGAATATTAAGGTGTTGTGTTGCTGCAGTAATCTTGACATAAGCCAGGCTGGAACTTGAACACGAATGTGTAACCGAACCATTCCATAAAGATCAAAAGGAAACAAATAAAACCGGTTTAATTGAAGTCAGATTTGATATTCTAATCAGTCACGTTGTCTTTTATTCTTGTTTTTAATGTGGCTTTGTGTGGTGGATACTTAGATGTTTACTCTATTCTTCCCAACTTGGGAAATTAGGACATTGTCGGAACTCTGCTTGAGGAGAACGGCATTTATTTTTACTTCGAACCTTGTAAGGAGCAAGAATCTCTCATCAAAGAGAAGACGTGTGCTCTATCTTTGTGGTGATACGGTGTATTTTAAGTTCAAACAATACAGTGTTAACAACAAAATACTGTGGAGTATGTTCAGTAAACAGGTCATGATTTGTATAAAAACAGATTGCTGTTAAATTTGGGCGTGAGTTGGTACTTTTTAGCTTGTTGTTCTGCGTTCTCGTGGCATCATCTGTGCTGAGTTCCATTAACATCCCGTCTATCTGACAGGTACAGACTCTCACCTGTAGCCGCAGCTCCGCTGCCTATGTTGTCATTTTCATCGTCAAACTCGATTCGCACTCCTTTTCCGTTGCCGGCGGATACGCCACAGCCGCCGCTCCGGCACAGTGAGATGGGAACGACTCCATAGACGTAGGCCAGCATGATGGGTACGCCGATGCCTTCATTACATAACGTAAACACACACAGTGAATTTTTACCTAACTTTTACCTGAAAATATCAAATTAACACTCTTTAAATTATGAATTAGTTTGTAGAAGAAAGACAAGACTGACAATTTGAAGCTGTGAATAATGCGTGTGTGTGATATTTATGCTAGTAACCCACCAATAACACCCACTAAATAATTCAGATGTTGCTGTGGAACAGATGGTGAAGGAGAGGAAGTGAAAACAGAAACGGATCGTTCTTTCTTACCGACAGTTACTGCTGCGACTACAGGGGACACGATTACCGACAGCGTCACGCCGCCCGCGATTACCAAGTTCCTCTTGTGTTTTGAAATGTCCTTGCCCTCGTAGCGGTTATGGATCTGAGGAGGAAGCTCGCTAATTACACTGCTAATTATCTCTGGGACTTTAACTTTACCACCGTAAGCCGACTTATGTTCTTTCTCTCTCGACGCCATTCCTCACCTTTCTTCCCACGTACACCGGGATGCCGATTATCATTGCAGGGATAGCGATGCCGGCAATGAGGGCGATGCCCACGGGGGCGCCCACCAATGTGCCAAGTTGCCAGAGGATCTTTTTCTTCCTGCTCCAAGGCTTCTTCCCCCAAAAGGTGCAACCTGATGGACTGATGGGATAGCAGGAGAGAAGAAATGGGGATGTCAAATTCGATTCTTTGACTTCGTAATAATTAACCTTTGAATATGAATTAGAAACTACAACCAACAGCAGACAAACACTCACCTTAAATAGTGCAAGTCAGAGATCTCCTTCATACAAAGCCAGCAAAACTCACAGCCACAGACGGCACAGGTCATGTGATTACAACTGCCATCGTTCATCTTGATTATATAGGCGGCACAGCGAGGACACGGCTTGATGTCATCGCCTACAGCAAAAACACGAAGTTCATTCGGCATGTTTGGTAATATTTAGAGTGCATCTTATACCCTGAATGTGTCTGAATCTAGAAGTACCTGCCGCTCCACTCTCTTGGCTGTAACTCAGGGAGGAGGACCTGAAACTCCTCAGTCTGAAGGTTTGGGTCCTTTGCTGTCGCGCCGTGTCGCATGTTTGGTTGGGATGCCATAGCTGCTTGCAGTGGTAGCAGAACTCTGTGCCACATCCCTCACGCCCACAGGTGATCTTGGGGCAGCTGGCACAACCGAACGCGATGACTGCATATCTGAGAGGAGGAGATATGGATATAGTGTTTTAAGACTAAATACAGTTAATGCTAGGGGTCAGCAGGACTGTAATAATAAGTGCAGTGGGAAAGAAATGACGTATATTAAGGTATGTGGAACCTAAGTGCAACTTCTGGTATGTTAAAATGCAAAAAATGCTGTGTTCTTTCACTGTACGCCTCAGCTGTTGACTTTACTCTGAGGAGTTGTTCTTAAATAAACACAGGAAATCAGATGACGTCCGCGATGATTTCACAAAGCTGTGACACGCATAACAAAAAGAAAAAAAAAATCAGCACCGACTCAGTCTGTTGTTCACGGTTGCGTGTCACCATAGCACCAAACACGCCACGGTCAGTCTGAGAGCCATTATTGAAAAGAACAGAGAGATAACGGAGGCAAACAGATGGTTCGTTTTAAAATGCTAATCTTATGTAGCCGGACAAACATTGACATTATAAAAATTTATTGTCGCACCCATCAATTATCATACTCCAACAATTACTGCCTAAATAAACATCTGTATTACTTATAAAAATAATAAAATTAACTGACGATTCAAACTATTTGTGTCACTCTGGTACGGACAAGATATGAACGACAAATCTGTTAAGAAGCCAGACCTGATGTGTCGTATGCCATAAATAGTCTATTAATAAATATATGTACAAGAAAACCTCGGATGAACCTTGAACTGTTTCCGTCATTGGGTTGGGTTAACATGGAAACATTACTGGCAGATGGAAAAACAAAAACAGACACTGGGCAGCATGAACCGGACAATGTGCAACAGCTTACAATTGAGATCACAGGGTGCAAAAGTATAAACATCCGAAACTATTCAAACGAAAGTCTGCAGCTTACAAGAAACCCTCAGCTGACACGTCGTGATATCTTGTATTTATTAATGTAATTCTTCTTAAAGTCTTTAGCAAGACAGATGTTTATTCAGTTTAAAGCTGTGGTTAAAATTGCATCAGCTGACACACACACACACACACACACACACACACACACACTGGATGTTTGTTGAGTTACACTTGTTAAGTTTGTGAAATGTTAAATGAGACAAGCCTTTAAATGCAGCAATTAATGTTCGCAGCCTGTAGTTCAAAACTGAAAGCATTTTACTTTTAAAATTAATGAAAATATATATTGGATATTCAATCTGATGAGTACAAGAAGACTAAAAAGAGGGAAGGGGGAAAAAAAGAGTCATTATTTAAACTGACAGGACCACCAGTGTAGATGCCAATCAAGCCAAGAAAGAAGACAAAAGCTGCTATTAAACCCAACACTCACTAGCTAAACCTAAACTAATAATTTGAATTGGCTATAAAAGATGTGGGTTAGCAACTTCTCCAATAATCTGTTAACATCTATCAATACTTTCTGCAGGAGAACAAAATGAGAGGGACAAAAACAAGCGGCTGCAAATGCAGCACAACAATTTTCAAAGTGCTGTGTGCATAGTGAGAGTCACGGCTCCAATGTGCATTAAGGTTGGGGGCCTTACTAAGAACAGACAGCATGTTGTTATCCTCTAGGGCCCCTGTGGGCTAACTTTCAAGAACATGACCTGACCCTCACCTAGGCCACAAACCCCTCGTCATTTTTATCTATATTTAGCTTTAATATTATTCACGCTGGAGCTGAACCACCTTCGGTGGTTATAAAACTGATATCAGAACACTGCCTCCAGACAACAAACACTTCTTTTCTGTCCCGACTGTTATTTATAACCAACTCGAAGGCATCGATGCAAAATCTGGGGTGAACTTCAAAAGGCCAGACTACATCCTTGAAGTTCTGTTGATGCAGCTGCTGAATGGTATTTTTGGGAGTCGTGCTGTCTTTGTGTCAGATGAAGGAATCATCAGGCACACCTCAGGTAACCAAACTAGAGAATTATATAATTTAAATTGCAAAACACAAATTAAAAGGGAAATAGCCTCAAATGCTTGAAATTAACTATATAATTCCTCAGATTTGGCTCTTACCCGCAGTCGGGAGCGGGGCACCAGCGGCAGTCGGGTTCAGCCACCAACCACCTTCTCAGCATGAACTCTTCGTACTTCTCCATGAGGGCCCGGTCCCCCAGGATCATCTGGATGTCATGGGGGTTGAAGCGTTCTGAACACTCGGGGCAGCAGATGTTGACTCGTGACTCGGAGATCTCGATGCGGAGATACTGTCGCAGGCAGTCGGCACAGGAGCGGTGGTGGCAGGTCATGATATCAGGGAAGTGGTCTCGCGCATGGCGCAGCAGGCAGAGGGGACACTCCAGCAGCTCCGACGAAGAACCCGATATCGATGAAGTCGATGCCGCCGCCAGCGCGGAGTGAGCGGAGGTTTGATCGAGAGAAGTGTCTGGCTGGACATTGTCAGTGGTGACAACTCTGTCCACTCCAGTGGCAGTGGCGGCTTGCGGAGTCCTGGACTTTCGTTTCGGGTCGCAGTCAGGACGACGGCGGCGACCGAACAGTGAATGCAGGGAGAGGCGGCGTTTCTTGGGCGTCTTCCTAACTGAAGGGAGGCTGACAGAGGAGGCAGCTGACTGAAGGTCTCGCTCTGAGCCGTTGCTGCCATTGTGCTGCTGGTGCAGGCTGGTCATCACGCTAGAATCAGCGTGAAATCACAACATCAGGACAGGAGATGAAGGACTGGGGTGTTCAGGGGAGGGGGCCGTGCCACTTTTGCTAAGACATCGTGGCTTTGAGCCGATACTGAATGTCCAGAAAATTTTCTAAAGTGGTCCAACCACCAGTTTAAATCCAAGTTATGGGATGCAGATGTCCAACACCAACCTAACAGAGAGACAAGCAAACAAAATTAGGCAGAGAACCAAAGCTGAATGCATTCACTTTTAATGCACTGTGCAAAAAACAGAAGAATCAAGTTAAGATGAAAAATTAATGAGACAAAATTTAAGACAAGAAATTTAATGCTGAGACTTTTTTTTACTGGGATCCTTGATAAAGAGAGCTCACCCCTTTGGTAATCAGAGGTTTTCTGACTGGAATTGGCATGTATAATCTTGTGTACATGTGTTTGTGCATGCAGGCTTTCCCAAGAGTGTACATTAGTCACACTCCTGACAAAATAAGACAAAAACGTTGTGTTTCTCCAATCATAGATGCCAGATCTGATCACAGCTGTGTTCGTCTGGAGGGGCCACACCTCGCCTTACAAGCTTCCACACGATCAGTTTTACAAAATATGACGTAAAGCGCAACTCATCAACTAAAAGATCAGTTGATGAACAAGATTACTGGTGGTAGGTGTTAAACCATTTCAAGGATGTGACACACAGAATCCAACAAGGACAAGTAATTTACATTTGATGCATTACAAACCTCCAAGTAATGTGTTTTCCATTGTATTTCTTATATAATTATGTGTTAGGAGAGTTACAAATGGGACAGTGAGAGCCTTGATGAGTCAGTTGGGGAACTAGATGAAATCTGTCGGTTTAAATGACCTCCTTTGTTTTATAAACAAATCATTTAAGAATCCATCCAACTCATCTCCCATGTGGGGAAAGAAATGCAGCACTGCAGAAAAATGAATGACATCAGCAAAATGATTCTGCAGCTGAAGGTTACACAATATTATTTAAAAAAAAAAAAAAGACTCACATCTCCTTGGAGTTTTGCTTTTGGTCATGAGACACAATTTACAGTGTTTTCGTTCAAATTAACACATTTTGTGCCCAAATAAGACTGCAGAGCTTACAAAGAAAAAAATTAGAGCTTGGTTGTAGTTGTGTGGGTAAGGTGTGCCACTCGGGACTAATTTCAGGAAAATTCCAGAGGGAGTCAAGACATAACTAATTAACAAGACCACTAGAAATCTCAACTGGGACAGCAATCTTGCAAACACTCCCTCTCATAACATTGAAGCCTTGGTCTGACTGACTGTAGTTTTTCCATCTTCATGATGGCCTGCAGGCAGCAGTTAAGTTTTACTACACCTACTTAGGTGCTACGGCCCAGTTTAAAAAAACAACAACTGCCTTTTAGCGTCACAGAAAGGATCAGTCTGGTGCCTGAGCTGCACATCTGGATGCTGACTCTGAACTGACGTATAAATAAATCTTTGAATAAATTCAGAAATAACACCAATTACACTTTTGAGTGATCTCATTTCAGTCAATCCAACTCATGTTTTGCAAGCAGTTTGAGATCTGCCCAACCTATGTGGAGCAATGCAATCATAAATCAAAAGCAAAGAATATTAACATAGGCAATTTTTTTCATGCCAAAAAAAGACTACAAAACACAAACGTTAAAGAAGTTTGAAAAGTTTAAAACATGAAGACGGGAAATCAGGACCTCATCTCATGTCACCTTTTGGCAACGCTACAACTACTGTTTTCACCAGGCACAGGTTAAAACAGGGGAAAAACACCGATCATGTATATGCATCAATGATTTTTAATTTACATGTTTAATTTGAATATTTAAAAAAATCAATGGTTTATATATAGGCAGCTAGCCAAGTGTGAACCACAATAGTTTTGACTGTTGTGATCTATTCCAAACAACCCAATAGAGATAGAAAAAGGAGTAGAGTCCTCCTTTAAAGGTCAAACTGTAAATGCTGTGATACCTCGGTGATAACAGGACCATTAGGATAAGACTTCAAGGAGCAGATATGACACTGACCTGAAAATACTTGACGTCATAAACGGAAATACACTGAAAGATTTTAACTTGTTTTTCATAATCTAAATGTTTGACATTTAAGTATCACTCAAAAAAAGACAAAAATATAAAAGCCACAAAAAAAAAAAATGGTTGTGGGAGACTAAATCTTAAAAAGCAGCCACATTTAACTACAACATGTAAGAAAATGTCATGTAATGTTGGCCTATATGCTCAACTGTGAACGAAAGATAAATGGGACTTATAAAGTCTACACCATAATTGCATGTCATCGAGACATTAACACTGAAGCCAAGTTCCAAGAAGCTTAAAGTAGAAAAGTCACACTTAAAACAAAAAACCTGTACAAGACAAAGCAATTTCAAGCAGACGACGTCAATGCCAAATTCCACTCCCACTGTGTAACTGGAAAAGTCCGATTCAACACTGTCCTTTCCATTTGACTGTGAACACAAATGCATATAAGTATTAAAGTTATGTGCTCCAGAGCTGGTCACATGCAACGGTTACAAGCAAACACTGGGACGATGTCCCAGTTCCTCTGACAACCCCGGGGCAGGAAGCTGAGTGTGGGAAAATAAGTGGTTTCCAGCTCATCTAGTCATGAAAAGAATTACAGCAGCTGATGCTGAACCATGATTACCATTTTAGAATGATTTAGGTCGGTGGTTTCTCTAAAGGAAGGAATTCCTTGGGAGTCTGACTATAATTTACACGTCGACAAAGAAGAAAAATAGAAACAAAATGTGTGACCAGTGGTCAGAGTGGTAATGGTGCTACGGTGCTTCAGACCACAGGTAATCACACGTTGGCTCTTGTACTGCAATGAACAAAAGAAATCCAGGTTTCCATTACCAGTAATTTTGCGCAGACATTTAGGTGCATCACCAAATAATAATAGAGCATTACATATGAAAAGTTTGTGGCAGCACACGGGCATTATCAAACCCTGTTAACACTGCTCCATGGTGTTTCTTCTCTTCCCTAAGTTAATAAAAGTCAGCTCAGGCACAAACTTATTTTAATACCCTGACACCTGGCTACCGGTTAAATCTTAGTTCAACGTCAATCAGAATATTAAGACAAATTAGATAAAGTTTCTAAATATAAGTTTATTTTGTACTGCAATACAAATGACAATTTTTTTCTTTTTAGACCAAAAAAATTAAGACTTAAAACAACAATTTGTTTCAAGAAAGTTATGCAACTTGTTTCAGTGTAAGGTTCCTTTACTGATTAGTTTCCTTTTCAAATAATCTGCCAAATATTTTCATGACTAACTGAACACAAGATGTTAAAAAGCTCTGTGAATGCTCATTGCAATTTCCAAGAGCCCTAAATGATGTTGTTAACTTAATGTTTAAAAAGAATCAACGGCGTATTTTGGAACCAAGGAATTTGCAATTAACACTTTTGTTGATGATTCACAGACTAAATGAACAATCAATTGTGCAAATTACTAGAAGATTAATCACTGAAGAAATTAATAGATAGCTGGAACCCTATTTCAAAGAAATGTTACATAAAATCATCACCTCCCAATTCTGGAAATGAGTAACTGAACACATACGACTAATTTCCGGTCACATTCCAAGCAGAGGACAGACTTCCTGATCATAACAATGCCTTAGGTAATTACAACTTAATCCTGAGACTGGATTCTAAATTTCTTTTTTAAACCAGCTTCTATAAAAGGTGGGAGGCTATGGTTTTATTTTTTTTTTGCGACTGACTGATCCTACTCTCTACAGTTCTACAGATCCCTCTGTAACAAATTCACAATGGAAAAAAGTTATTGTTAGACTACCCGGCAATCATCAGATGCAGGCCAACTCCCAGTCAGATGGACATAAAAATAATTCTGTAGCTTAATGTCGCTCTATTTGGCTTATTATGTGCTGGCCAAAGTATAATAATAATGTGTGATGTTCAACAGAGGGGGGACAGCAGTCATTGTAAGGAGACTGTTGTGTACTAAAGTAAATACCTTGAAAGCTGATTTGAGCACTCTATTTGCTAAACAGTCTGAGTTACAACCATCAAGCCAAGGAACTTTTCCACTTCAAGAGCTACTTGGAATACAATGATTGGGTAAAAACAAATCTCTGCAGTACAATTAATGGTTTAAAAGCAATTAAAGACATTCAGTTGTATTATTTAGCCTTTCCATTCAGCTCCATAGATACAACAAATGAAGTCTGCTTGTGCTTTCCCCAGCTGAAGATGGGGATACCGTTTGCCATCAATACAGAGACATCTATCTCACCTATTAGGTTTCATGTTGATCAACAATCAAATTCGTATTGAAATGGTTCGATGCATGTAGAGAACTCAAGCTAAATCATATCCACATAGGATTTCTGTTCTGCATGCAGAATTCTAGTCCTGAGAACATTCTAGAGCCACAAAGAAAGCACTTGGCCCTGACAACCAGAAGTTAGTCGACAAAATCTTCATTTGCTGCATTCCTGCCATCTGTACATCAAGAAAAGTGAGGAGCAATTACCCAGATGGGATCACATCTACTTAATGCGCAAAGGTAATTGTGCATGGGACAAATAAAACTAAACCTATGTCTGGTAAATACAGAGTATAAGTACAAGAATATGAGTAGAGTATCAGACCAGTCAATGTGTAACCCTATTACAAAAATATTTAAATACAAAGAATGCTTTAGGGATCTGTTACAATATATAGACTTCACTCTTAAAATACCTGTAAGTTGAAAGACATATCTGTGTCCACAGAGTCATAAAAGCTTTGGATTTCCATGCACGTAAACAAGAACTACAAGATAACTAGCAGAAGTTTATGGGCCCCATGTGACAAAACAACTGGAACAAAAAAATCGTTCACCACAAAATTATCTTAACATGTTGGAATACTGTGTTTGGTGCCCAAATATTTGCTAACGTACTCATCAGCCTGCGGGAAAAATCTTGAAAAAAAATTCATGCATGCAAATAACATTAGAGAGAAGAGATAATATACCAAACTCCCGACAGGTCATGGGTTTCTTGTGTCGAAAATGATTTCTTGTGTTTCAAATCATTTTTGTGTATGAACATAGGAACAAATTATCCAGAGACCTTTAACACATACAGCAGATAACAGGTATAATTGGGTTTTATTGATACTGACACTTATTAACAGAATTAATGATACTTTGTTCCAGCATTCGGTCCAACAAAGACATGACATGAAAAGTTGTGATTGGTGATCGCTGATAAGTGTTCTGGTCATATCCTACAATAAAATTCATAAGCAATAAACCAAATCCACAAAAAATAGAAAATTCCCAGCTCCATGAATAAATCATGTTTATCGTCTTGGCAACATTTAACTCAGAGGCTGCAGACGGCATCCCATCTGAGAAATTATTTGGTATTCAAAAAGGCAGACTTGGTGAATTTCCGAAAATTACAAACTTCTCCTGCAAACCACATGTCTTTGGACAGATCCACAATATCAACCAAAAAATACAAAACTGAAAGGCAGGCAGACAAAATTAAAAGCAGCCACATCTCATGACATTATGGTCTGCTCTTAGTTAAGCAAAACTTGACAGAAAGCAAATATCTGCCGAGTGACACTGGTATCGATCAGAGTTCCACCAGTATGTAATGAATTTTTTTCTTGAGCCACACCCAACCTCTTTACACAATGTCAGGCAAGTCCCTACTGAACTTTGTGAATAGTTCTGCTAACAGACATAGACTGACAGATGCAGAAACATAAGCTCTTTGTCAATCCACCCATGGAATATTGTTGAAAGTAACCTAACATACTTGTTTTCAGTGAACATGGGCACACCGAAATGTTACCAATTTAAAAGTCTAAATAATTTCTTTCAGTTTCACCAATACTGAAAGTGAAACGTTAGATAAACAGAGGTGCAGCAATTAACAGAAATTACAGTGTAATGACTAGATGACAGAAAATTCTATTAAGTGCGACTTGCATTAATTTCGTGTGCATTCCCTAAACGCCATACTGTAATTACAGACGGACTGCGCCCTGCAACTTATCTATTCAGTAAACATTGTTGACAACATTATAAAGCGATGAGAGATAGCATTAACATTCACTGAGCCATGAACTATGTCTATGTTTAACAAGTCATTACTGGTGTAGAGATATTCAAACCTTTTAAACGAGTGAAAATGGCAAAACCACAGTTGAAAAATAATGTACAGCTTTATAATCTTCTATTACATTTAATTTTTAAGTTTTTTATTCTTATCTAGCCCAGATTATCTTTGGAAATTAAAGACATACAAGCTACACTGGGAAAAAATGACTGTCAATTCTAAATTTATATGTAAGTTCTTAGTGTAAATAGCTACAGAAATGTTTCATTCCTTGTTAAGGATTCATTTCACACGTGCTGAATTTTGCAATAAAAATGTTACAACTTTTGAAAACCCTTATGATCAAAATAAAGTGACCAAAAACACAATGACCAGATTACTGACAGAAAACTGAACCTAGTATACTGTATAATAATTTTCAAATTCATTTACAGTGACAACCGAACTTTGAGTTAATATTCACTTTTTACTTAACATCTTATTTTTAAATAATAAATAACATAATATCCTAAGTGACACCAAATGAAGCATTAATAGATTTAGCGAATATATGATAATTCATGGCATATAATTTTATAAGATTTTAAATTATATGAAGTATTTCAAACCAGCACGGCCAGGCGTGACTTGATTGCAGTCACAGAATACACAACGAACCATATGGTCATATGGTTTCTAAGTTAAGAGCAAATGAAGCGTAAATAAGCAACTAGTTGTTTGTATATATTTCACTAATCTATTGCAAATATATTATACTATTTAGGGTAAAACATGATGTGTAAACGTCCGTCAGAAGCCCAGATTGTGACCAAGGAAACAATCTGGGATGGCAACGTTAAAGAATACGATATTTCGCACACAAAACAAAACCCCATAAACCCAAGTTAATATTAAAAAAAAAAATTCTAATGGAAAAATTATAATCACTTTCAAGAAAATTAAAAAACCACCACGTCTGTCACTACACATTCAGGATAAGGAGGATGATTATCTGTTTACATTGAACACCCGGCTAACAACGTTAGCCTGGTGGCTAACAGACGGGGCTAGCAGAAAGCTGGAGCCTAAACTTTAATCGTCTGAAGAGTTGCTGACTCACAAACAACGTCGTTTCCAAATTCACCAGATAGTTAAAACGACAACATATTTATCTTTACAATTAACATTTGCGGTCATTAAACTTTAACGGGTTCACAAACATAAGCTTTTCCTGCCGAACAAGAATTTAACGAGGAAAACTCTACAGCTAACAAAGCTAAAAACTGCTAGCTTCTCGACAAGATCGAAGAGGAAGTTCTGGTCATACGTTAGCTAGTTGGGGCTGAAAAGCTAATTTTTTTTGTATTAACTCACCAATATGAGTCCAGATGTCTCACTTTACCTAACGAGAGGCATGTACTGAGCTTTATCCATTTCTCAGTCAGCCGTATTTCACTGAATCGTTGTCTGAAACTTGGCAGGACAACCAAGGTACATTCCCCGAGTGAGCCTAAATATTGTCGTCAAGGCATGCTAGATGACACATTTTTACTTCCGTTTGATTTTCACAATAAAAGGTATCTGCCAAACGCCAAACCGTGAGATAATAGTTAGAGCGCATCGTTAAAAATTCAGTTTTTGTAAAATACAAGGAGAATGATCTGAATTTAACAAACTATTAAGTACAATAAGATATTTTTGAAAAAAAAATTAGCATCTTAAATATAAACTTCCTTTACCTACACTTGATTAAATGGCTAACAGTGAAGGAAAACTTCAAACATGCCGCTTATTTTTTTTATTACAATTTCATTTTCACTACGAGTGGGGTTTTCGGCTGTCAATTGTTATTTTTAAGCCACGTTGCTTAATCCAAACGTTACTTCCTTAGAGCGGCCTTTAACTTGACGTGTTGTCCGTCCCAGCCGGGGTTTATGAACACCAGTGACCGACTACTGCCCCCATGTGGCTTCCAGGCGGTAGTGACCCATTTGCATTATGTACTGTAGTTGGTTTTGTTGTTTTTGTTGTTGTCAGAAAAATATCAGAGGGTTTTAAAATACCTTTTATATGAATGTCCTAGCCAAGAAAATCAGCAGTACAAGTGGTTTCAACAATGAAAATAGGTTAAGTTCACAATTTACATGGATTGCAAAATTTACAAAAATATAAAACTAGCATTTTACCAGTGTCAGGAGACCTTTTTTCATTTCTGTTTTCTGATAACCTGACTACAAATGTACAAAAGTAGGAAGACAATGGGGAAAAACGAAAAACCACTTAAAGGCTAGTCATTATAAATATTTCCTGAGACATCAAGGCAGTACAATCTTAGTTTCACAAGAATCACTAGAAATCTGATTAGGACTTGTCTGTTGATCCTATGGTGGCGTTACATTTGTCTGTTTTGTGCTTTTGACAAACAAATTGTTTAACTATGACATGACACCCAGTAGAGCTGTTATTGTAGATTTTTTGTATCATAAATAATGGCTATTGATAATACTAATTCGTGGCAGTCCTCTCAATAAACTATCACAGGTTGGGTAAGTTACATAAAAACACTACATACTTCTCAACTTATCGAATCTGCAGAATTCTAAGAAAACAGGTGTTGTAGATTGAATGATGAAGTGATTTCGACATCTCGTTCATTCACCGAATATCTTTGCTGGGTTTGGTTTGACAGCTCCAGGAGGACCTCGTTTAAGCGCATGCGCACAAGGCTGTAGTCGGACGTCAACTGGCAAGAGGGATAACGGACAAACATTTGGCGAGATCCTGTTACCGTAGTGGGGTAACAATTCGTTGACCGAAAGAGTCTGTAGCCTGAATAAAGTAATGAGGTAGATTGCCAGACAAGTAATAACACGTACTTTGAATAAATTGGACTGGCATTGCCACGGCGAAAATGGACAAGGAGTTTGAAGACATAGATTCAGAGGGCCGGTGGCAAAAGCTGTACCTAGTAAGTCTGTTAGCATAGCTAGCATAATGCTACAAATAGTACTTCAAGCGCCTATTTAAATTAGCTAGCTAACGGTTTGGGTTACGTGTCAAGTGTCAGACGTCTAAGCTGCTGCTAATTGCTCATGTCCGTCATATTTTTGCTGTTTAATTGTTTATTTTACCACCTTTTCCAAGCACTGCAACTTATATATGACAACGTAAATGTTAGCGTGCGTGTACTGTAGTTATACGAGTGTATGTGCTTGACGCTGACCGTAATTAGCCGCTTTATAAAGCTGTCCACTTGAATTTTATAATTAGCACTGCCCTAGCAAGTTCTCTACAGCAGAATGTCATGATCACTCGTGTTATAGTGGGGGGAAAAGAAGTTAAACTCTAATCAGGTGGTGAGAAAGTGGTCGGCTTTAGCCCCAGTTAATTTGTACAGAAAGGGAATGCCAGTTTTAGTGTGTGTGTGTGTGTGTGTGTGTGTGTGTGTGTGTGTGTGTGTGTGTGTGTGTGTGTGTGTGTGTGTGTGTGTGTGTGTGTGTGTGTGATTTGCTGTAACTGGATCTTGTTCTATTCTCCAGGAAATCAGGAACCAGTCCGATGAGTGCTCCTACAAAGTGGCAAAATATCCAGAGAATCGCAACAGAAACAGATACAGAGACGTCAGCCCATGTAGGTGAACGTGTAATGTGTTCATAGTCACCTAAAGTTTGTCAAATCCTGTGTTAATGTCTGTAAAATGACAATTTAATTTATTGTTGTCACACTGCCTTTCAGTTGATCACAGTCGAGTGAAACTGGAGAACTCCGAAAATGACTACATCAACGCAAGTCTGGTCGTCATGGAAGAAGCGCAGAGAAGTTATATATTGACTCAGGCAAGTATATTTGGATTAAGTGACTAATATGTTTCCCTATGAAACGGTTTCAAAGAGAGTTGATGACAAGTTTAACTCTCCACCATGCGGAAGCCATTGGGTTTTAATTCACACAACAGGGAGAGAAGCTCGCAAAATGTGGAGGAGGTTTGATCATTGGTTCCGTTTCTTTGTCTGATTGTCAGCAGAATTACACAAAAACTAATGGATGGATCTAAATTAAGTTTTAATCCAAGATGGACCCTAACATATCCTAGAGGCAACTGTATTTTGATGATCAAGGAATTTTAAAAAACATAATTCTCTATCATTGCGAAAAAGTTGGGGTTTTTTGGCTTGTAACTTCAGAACTATGCAAAGCACATGTCTGTCAAAAGAAAACAGGATGAACCTCCTCCACAAAACCCTCACCAGCTCACTTGTGGGATCTTAAAAGTTTCACCAATGCTGTACTAAAAATCTGATTTATTTGTTTAATGCAAAGAAGTTGAACTGTACTCAAGTTTTACATTACATAAAGCAGATTTGGTTTATTTAATTTTCGAAACCAAACTGATATCCTAAACATGCCAATTGATGACACTGACATCGAAAGAGTTGAATTTGTTCATACAATGAATTTATTAATTGTTATTTCTAAACCAAGACAATCATCCTGTAGAAAATGAAGAGATGGTGCTGCTGATGGAAGAATATAAGATCAGGTGCTAAAAAAATAAACTGATGAATTTATTACCTTTGATTTTTCAAATCAAAAATTTGTGTATTTCCTGTATGGCAGCCCAACCAGTATGTTGTGTTTATTTATAGTATTTTTCTGTGAGCAAAAAGGAAGCAACACGTGACAGCATGTCTTTGTATTAGGGGAAGATTTGACATTTAAAGATAACCTAGAGAGTTGAGTTTTCTCCACTCAACCACATCATAACCTTTAGTGGTTGTAACATTTTCATAAAAGCTCTGCAAACCTCTTTTACATCCTACAGTATAATTATTCCTTTGATGAAGACATCAGTTGGTTGTTTTGCTCAATTATTGTTTTCAGGCATCGGATTTTTTTTTTAATGCCAAAATGTGACATTATAATTAACTTCCCATTCCCAGTGTAGTGTTGGACGCATATCATGTTGAGTGATCAAAGTGTGTGTGTGTGTGTGTATCTGCCGTCCATAGGGCCCCCTCAGGAATACCTGTGGCCACTTTTGGCTCATGATCTGGGAGCAGAAGACCAAGGCGGTGATCATGCTGAACAGGGTCATCGAGAAAGGCTCGGTGAGCACACTCTGACTAACAGCACATTGTCTGGTTTGACTTTGTTGTCTGCCCGCTGCATGTACACCCCCACACACACACACACACACACACACACACACACACTCTGCAGAAATACTCAGTAGACTAGTGAGTAATGCTGCCGGTAGTGTGACATAATTAATCCAACTTGTTGCATTACTGTTTTTGTTTGAACGGCCCGTGGTTATGCTCCACACTCCTGTCAGCAGGATAAGTGGAATTCAGTGTTTTGACAGCCTGTTCACAGACGCATATGAGAAACTGGAATGCAGCCCAACCCCTTATCTCTTTTAAATCCAAAGATCAAGCGATGCAACGATTAAACACACACAAATAAGCTCTCTCGGAGGATGCAGCCATGAATTCTTCTTGGTAAAGCAGCTGAAGTGGATGTGGTTCGGTCATGGGATTCACCGTCCCCTAGTCCACAGTTATTAACTTCACAGGGATGTTTTATGTAGGCCAGCTCTCTGTTCCTGCAGATGGGCTGTTGTATAATAGAATTATGTCTGTTTACTCAGAAAATACTTCATAATCAGTGGTTTGTCGATGATATAACTGAATTATTCGGTATCATCTTTGTCTCCCTTTTTTTCTTGCCTGACAGGAAAAGTGTGCTCAGTACTGGCCCACGGCCGAGGAGAAGGAGATGGCCTTCAGAGACACGCGTTTCCTGGTCACCCTGTTGTCAGAGGACATCAAGTCTTACTACACCACCAGAGTGCTGGAGCTGCAGAATGTCAGCGTAAGCTGAAGCGTGACTGAACACAAAGGGAGTTGCCAGTAAAAGGCACAGAAAGGGGAACGGAAATGGTTCAGGAATATCACAGCAAAGACTCCCCTGACATGGACCTGTGTAGATAAAAATAATTTTAAACATATTTGCAGATTTACAGTTTCTTTTCATTTTTTTTTTATTTAAGAATTGAAACTGAAACTGTTGAACTATTTGTGTAACTCAGATGTCAGGCGTGACCCTAGACGGAACTGAAGAAATCTTCTCTAGCAGGTTGACAGTAAACAAAGAGACATTTGTACTGCACACATCCATGAGGCCTCTGTTTGCCTTCTTCCACAGACGGGAGAGAAGAGAGAGATTTATCACTTTCATTACACCACATGGCCTGATTTTGGTGTCCCAGATTCTCCGGCATCTTTCCTGAACTTCCTGTTCAAAGTGCGGGAATCGGGGGCATTGGAGGTGGATCACGGGCCAGCTGTGGTGCACTGCAGCGCTGGAATTGGACGCTCGGGGACGTTTTCATTGGTTGACACGTGCGTGGTTCTGGTAAATCCTGCCTTTGTTTTCTCTGAGATTTTCTTAAAGGCCCTCAGTGACTGAATTTGGTTTTAGTTGAGCTTCACCTTCACAAAACAAATTCTGAGATGTCAGGGAAGTCCTAGTTTTATTTTCCTCTCCTGTCCAGATGGACAAAAGGAAAGATCCCTCATCAGTGGACATCAAGAGCATCCTGTTGGACATGAGGAAGTACCGCATGGGTCTGATCCAGACCCCCGACCAGCTGCGCTTCTCCTACCTGGCAATCCTCGAAGGAGCCAAGTACATCAATGGAGACTCCTCTGTGCCGGTACCTGACAGACACACACACACACACACGCTGTCATGCTTTGCCAATAAAATTCTAAGTTCTATTTAATTAATTTGTTCGCTCTTCTTCTTTCTCTTCCCAGAACCGGTGGCAAGAGCTGTCCAGGGAAGATCTGGAGCCGACGTCGGAGCTGCCGCCTTCATCTCAGCCTCAAGCCAGGTGTCCGACGGAGCGATGCAACGGCAGCCAGCAGGAAGGTCCGCCGCAGGAGGGAGGAGAATACCGACAGGACGGCAAAGCCACAGCGCATTCGCCCTGCAGGGAGCAGGAGCTGGACAGCAGCACAGCACAGTCAGTCAATACGTCTGTCTGCAGTTCCTAAATTAGCCGATAAAGCTGGCGATGTGGTGTATTTCACGGTTCATTTGTGTTATCCATTCTCTTCCTTTCACACAGCAAACGACGCAGAGAAGACAGCATCTCCAAGTCGGGCTCAGCCAGGACGCCCCAAAGCCGGCCGAGATCAAACGACTCAGAGAAGAAGAGGAAAAGGTGAGTCCATCTTGACCCTTGAACGGCCGCTTAAACCTCCTCTTTCATCAGACGTGATGAAGCACACATGTCTGATGGAACACATTCAAACACATTCCACTATCGTTTCCCAGAAGCCTCACTCTGTCATGTGACATGTGCGCCTCGTTCCAGTCATTGGACCTCACCCCTGTCTGTGGTTCTTTCTGGACAGTTTGGGCTGCATTTGCTGCACATGACAGGGGCTGTCCTGTCCAGCAGGGGCGGTGTATCTCCACCCACCCCCTGCTGCGACAGCAACATCCAAGGAGGGCGTATTTAGAGGACAAAGTTTACCCGCTGCTTTTAAAACGAGCGTCCCCTCTTCTACATGTAGGTGTATGTGTGTGAGAGTGTGTGTGCGTCTGCTGTGTTTCTCTCTTTTGTTTTTTCATGACATGCTTGGCTTCTTTGGTTTGGAGGTATGTTAATTTTGGTGGCACTTAGCATGATGTGTGTGTGTGTGTGTGTGTGTGTGTGTGTGTGTGTGTGTGTGTGTGTGTGTGTGAATATCAGTTTGTGATTTAGGGGTGTTTAAGGTCTGAAATGTCAGGTTGAGCTGCAATAATGCAAGGTGCTAATTAATACCAAACATTACACGTTCAATTTTGGTGGCGTATTTCGAAATGTCTTGTCAAATCAGCAACACAACCAACAAAAATGTTTGTTGCATGTTCTCCTGGTTCCACTGTCATGGCTTCACGGGGCCTTTACGTTTTTTTAAGGACCCTACTGCAGCGCTCCTGTTTGGTTTGTTGGTTTTAAACCAAATCATTCGTGTCTTTGTCAGAATACAAGTTCAGATTCAGTAGATAGATTTTCAAAGAGGACCGTTGTTGGTTGTTGGCTGAAACGACCTTCCCTGTATGACTGCAGCCAACTGTTAACCTTCCAAAAAAAGAAGCCAAAGAACAAATGCACCGTCACACACAAAAGAAAATCAAATCATATTAAGAGATTGAGATTTGGATCGAGGCAACGTCTCGTATTTGTGCTTCCTAGAACCCATCAGGGTTTTATTGTCTGGCTGACATTCAAAGAAATACATTACACAAAGACTTTTTTTTCTCCTGCTTGACCTTAATGATTCATCAATAATCGGTTATTTTGGATTGATTTTTCTGCTCATCAACTAAACGATTAATCAACTAATATTTTTAGCTCTGTCCTTGTGGTCAAAGTCCTTGTTCGATACGGAGATGTGTCTTAATTTTGATCTAATCGTGTTTTCTAATCCTCCAATAACTGGATGTGATAACCCAGACAATCTGAACAGTGTGACCTCACTGATTAACCCCCCGCTTTGTTTTGCATTGATAATCCATCCACTGTGGGTTTGATCAGTGATCATAGTGCCGCTACTCCTGCTAGCAAGTAATCAAACCATCTTTTGTTTTTTTAATCCGGAAATTCTAAACTATGATGAAGATATTAAGTTGATTCTGTGGTACCAGCTCCTGTGATCGCTCTTCAGCTTCATTGACGCTCTGGTATAAAACAAATCCCTTCCGTTCAACCTGATTAACATCTGGTTTCTCGTGGCAGGGCGAAAACCAGCGACAGCTAACCGCCTCCACCTGCAGCGACACAAACCAACACCTCTGGCTCGCAGCCAACATCGGCAGGGAACTCCAGCTCTCTTCTCCAAACCTCTGTGTCCTCTTCCTCGCCCCCCAACCACCAGCTCTCCTCTTCTGATTTATTTGTTTTCTACTTTACTCAAACCAACACACCTCGCTCCTCTTCCTGTTAGCAGCACGTCTCCCCATCCTCTTAAACTTTTTAAATAACAAGGTGACGATCTTGAAGGAGAGCTCGTTTGACAAGAGCAACAACACCAGCATTTTACGCCCGGGGTCACCTCGACCGCTGTCCCCCCCTGCACTGCTTCTGGAGTCGCAATGAGTTCATTTGCTTTAATATTATTTGCAGCTCTGCTTCTGTACATCTATGACGTTAATAATGATAATGGAGGCTATGCATTGCCAATTTGTAATGCTGTTCATAAGATGTATTTTTTAGAAAAACTTTTTTTCAGGTGGATTAATTATAAAATGTTCTATTTTTTATAAGCAAATACTTGAAGTTTTTCACTGTGATCTGGAGTTGGTTCATTGAAAAAAAAGAAAACACTGCTCTCGAGTGAGAAATTCAGTGGTATGTAATGTTTCCATGATGTACATAGTGTACTTTTTAAGACGACGTGTGTAAAAAGACATATTTTTGCTTGTAAAACAATGTTACAGATTTGAATATGGTACAAAAGCGCATTTAACGACTTGTTCTCCTTTTGAAATGAATTTGTCTTAAGTTTCTTTTTCTCTTAGTGTTATCGACAAATAAATCTGGTTTTATTTAGTTTACGTAACCTATTTCTCTTTTCTGGTTACTTCACCATAAACCTGTTAGGTTTATCTAAAGCTTCAACTTTATCTCTGACAACACAATTAAATTAGGGTCAATGCAAAAGGAAAATGGCATCGTGCTGCTCATTTGACTCATATTTTGGATAGAAAATGTCTCTTTTGTCTTGTTTTCAGTCAAACCTTTTTTTTAAAAATTATTCTGTCCAGAAAAAAAATGCTGTCAGGACATTCCTTAACCACAACCAGGCAACGCCAAAACCTCCTGAACCAACTCAGAGCACATAAAGACAAAACAACTCCACAAAGTCCAGGCATGAAGCGGAGTGCAGTCTTGTTCCTGCTGTGAAAGCTGTCTGAACATTTCGGAGAAGGGAATCAAGTTTCAGGGAGGCAGTACTACCAGGAATACAATATGGAACCTGGCCAACCACTTTCAGTCAAGCAGGCGGAGGCAGGATCCAGTGAGAAGAGCACCATCAGCGCCTTAATCACTTCAGACGAATTCACGCTTGATTCTTGAAACAATGTTTTATTGTACAGCTTATTCCTGTACATGAGATGTTTAGATCTTTACCAGTATCAAAATTGTTTTATGTTTTATAATTCAATATAATACAAGATTTACAAGCATATAGCATTCCCTATCATCAGCCTCGACTATAAACTATCCTCTTCAAAGAGGTCACAATAATCCTAAGGCTGAATAGCACTGATGCCAAAGACAAATCTTTATTTTCAGAGTTTTATTTATCAACTGAGCACTAAAAACAATCAAAAGAGCGCCGGAGGGACGCCGCTTCCGAATAGGAGACTCCAAGACGACGGGGTCGTCCACGTGTTCTGCTTGAGGCTCTAAAATGTGAATGAAGATAGAACCAGAGCAAAATCATTAATCCCACTGCTTGCAGTTACAACAGGATGTTTTTAACTTTTTTGTCCTGGAGGTAGAGACTTACGGGATCGTCGAGTAGATGGAG
Source organism: Antennarius striatus (assembly GCF_040054535.1). NCBI lineage: Eukaryota > Metazoa > Chordata > Actinopteri > Lophiiformes > Antennariidae > Antennarius > Antennarius striatus. Next base: position 3,550,501 of record NC_090789.1, on the reverse strand, counting down.
CCAGTCGTTGAGGTGGTTGACGAGCGTGAAGGCATCTGGGATGTTGTCGCCCTCCGAACAGAAGAGCAGCAGCACAGCCAGTGGGAGATCCTCTGCACAGCTGAACACGACACCCGGTGGGCATGAAAAAGGCCACAATTATTAGGGAGTGTAGACATTTCCCCCTTAAACACAAATGAAGAGGCTGTAATAGGAAATAATTGTCATATACATGTTATGTTTGGGTCACATGGCCCTCATTACACATACAGTTGATTGTTTTTAACTCTTAACGTGCATCATTGTGTTTGTATGGGTAGTTTGTCGCAGGAAAATATGCACTGTACTTTTCATCCTATTTTTTTTTTTTAATCTGACAAAGCAGAGCATTAAATTTCTCAGATGATGAGTGGATTGTGCCCCTACAGCAAGCCGAGGTCAAGATTCCGGTCATGTGACCCCAGTCGTGGTATTTTCCAGATGTCATTTTCTCCCCCATCATTGTGTCTTTTTATAGGGAAGGGTTAGCAGCAGTCATTTGGGATTTGTGGTTAAAGTCATTGTGGTTTTTACTCTAAAAAATAATATTGTTAAATCGAAAACTACTCGAATCATTGTTTTTATTTTGGATGTGTGCAAACTGACCACATTGTGAGTTACCAAAAACAATAGGGGTCTCCATGGAAACCATAGAAAATCAGAAAACTTGAAATATTAAAATTCACTCCTGTGTATTCTGGTTAACATCTTGATACCTGTTTAGACTCAACTTAAGAACTCAATTTCCATGGAAACGTTTGTTTTTAGTAGATCCAAAATATTAGCAGAGCTGTCATAATTATTTCACTTATATGGTGCGGTTGGTGATGTTATAATGCAAATTATGATCTGGGTTTTTAAATCTCTTGTGTGTAAATGTGAAAAATATTTAACCTTTGTAAACATACAGAAAAATAATTGCCCTTAAATTTCAGACTCTCTCTACCTCTCTGTGAAGAGTCTTTTCGTTATTCCTCCACCGGGAATGGAGAGGCGCGGCTCCGCGTTGGCCTCCGGGAGCCCCGGGAAGGCCGGTACTCGTTCCATCTCCCGCCATCCGAGCTCCGTGAACGCGTCTGCGGCCGCCTTCAGCAGGGAGGGCGTGGCCAGGTACCTCAGGGGGGCGCTAACACGGAAATAAACTAGTCAGTCATGAAAATACGGAAGTGCGGCGCGGATCGAGGTCACGTGGTACGGTACCTTCGCAGCTGTTGGTCGTCTCTCTGGTAGGCGTGGCTACTGGACAGAACCACCGTTCTGGAGAAGCCGCTCGTTTTGATCCACGACAGGAGCAACTGGATGAACTTTTTGGTTTTAGTCTGTAAATAAAAATGAATATAATAAAGAGAACAACTGCTGTACGTTGAGTTATCTTTTAAATATACAAATAAAGCCATTTTTGCTGATACTTGCTGGATCACGAACGCAATGCTAACAAGTGTAGCAGATTGTTTTACCTCAATAATCGGTGCCCGGATTTGAAGAACGGCCAACTTCTGTGCTGCTGCCGAGTAAACTGTTGGTGAGAGAAGATTGGAAGGTTCTGTAATTCGACAAGACACCGATAGAAGTCATGACGTCCACCTGAGCAGTGATCACACCACCTTCTGCAGAGGTGTGCAGCTCCTCGGCGTCCTCTTTGCATCTGCTGTACGGGTTGTTTCCAGCCATGGGGACGAGACAGTCGGTGTGCATGTAGCCCACCCTGCTCATGTTGAGAGTGGACACCATGAGGTCCACGGCGAGCTGCCCCACATTACCCACGGCCACGGCCGGCTGGTAAGATAAGACACAGCAACTGAGTTTTCATGGCTTTTTTTAAATAATTCAAGTAACTTAATTTCCCACACAGAATGGATACTTAAGGAAATTATATGCCTCGATAGAGATCAATATCTTCCACGTGTTGCATGAGACGTTTGGTATTTAGCAAACGTGGGACTCCAGATGCGTCACTCACCAAGACGAGGGTGAAATCTTTAAAAGATGGCGACGAATTTTGCGAGGGGATGAACATGATGCTCGTCAACGTTAGCTAGCGCGACCACAAACCCGACAGTATCGAAGAAGCGGATTATGGGATGTTTATAACATGTCAATAACGATCAGATTCTCCCGGCGCTTTCGTTTTCGTGCCTGGTGTTGTGGACTTTCCGGCGTCATTTGATGACGCGTTTTTGGGTAAGTTCTGTAAACGCCTGAGTGAAAAAGGATAACGAACGCGTTATTTTTTTTTTTTAAAGTAAGTTTAGCCAGGTTTGTGCCCATTGTCAGAGCCTGTGTGCAACAGTTGATAGGTTAAATTAACCACTACATTATTAAAATCTTTTATTTTCATTTTCTAATCAGGCATATTACCGGTTGCGTTAAATTGTACTAAGATTTTACATGGTTGGAAGAGATCTGCAACTGATGCCACCGACAGTAGCATAAATATAAAATATTTATACTGAATTCTTCCTAAGAATAGTAATAATGGTTCAACATTTTCATTTCGTAATCTGTTTTGCTATAAAAATAAAATTGTTATATTTTAACAATTGTTTTTATCTATTAATCCCTCAGGATTAATACTTTTATATTTTATTTTAGGCATGGTTCAAATCTGACAGGAATAAGCAAGAGTTAGGATTAAGGTAAACGTTAAGTAACAGCATTAAACCAAGGAGAAACCCCCTAAAAAAATTATACTCATCTCAAATATGGCAGGACACAACAGTGACACATAAAAGAGGATGAAAATATTTAAAATGTATAAGAATAATGAAGCAGAAAGGGAGCTGTTGCTCCAATTTATTACAACTAATTTAAAAAAGCCAGTCTTGGAGGACCCACCCAAGCTGTGAATCTGAAAGGAGTTATTTCGGCTTGACTTCATTTGGAATAGGTTGGCCTTTCAGTGCAGCCAGAGCGCTTTCTACGCTGTCCTGTACCATCCGTCGTGATGTGGCGATGGTGTTGGTGCCAAGGTGGGGGGTGATCAGTACGTTTGGAAGGCTGAGGAGGGGATGATTCCTGCAAGAGAAGAACAACTAGGATTCAGCATAGAGCTGGTGGAGTGTTTATTCATAGTCCTTTCTTCAATTCAGTCTGATCAAACTCGACAGATCCTTCTAACAATCTATGGCTGTCAGTCCACTGATAAATATGTCAATATATAAATAAATATAAAATGATCGGAAGTCGGGGAGCACGGTGGCGCAGTGGTTAGCACTGCCTCACAACACGGCGGACCCGGGTTCCAGTCCCGCTCTGGGTGGTTCTCTCCCGGTTCTTCCCACCTCCAAAAGCATGTGCTTCAGGTTGATTGGCCGTTCCAAATTGTAGAAATGAGTGTGTGTGTGCATGGTTGTATGTCTTTGTGTGTGTCTCTGCGGTGCACTGGCCCGGAGTGTCCCCCGCCTCACGCCCTGTGCCGCCAAGATAGGCTCTGGCTCCCCGTGACCCGCTGCGGCGGATACAGCGGTGGTAATCTGAAAATGACTGACTGACTGATCAGAAGACTGAGGGAAAACTCCGTTGACACCTTGGTAAAGGTTCTGGATAAGTCACATCTAACGCAGCTGCTTGAATTGTTCCAGACTGCAGAGCTTCCACCAAAGCATCCTGGTCCACAACCGGACCTGTGGCACGGAAATGAAAGAGATATTTCAGTGTTTGGAAATATCTTGACAGTTATGTCTGCAGCACTTCAACCAGCACTCCCGAAGGCCAGGAAATACTGCAATCTCACCTCTGCTGATGTTGATCAGGGTTGCCGTGGGTTTCATGGCGGTCAGCTCTCTGCGGCTGATCAGGCCCCTAGTTTCAGGAGTCAGGCTGACCGCCAGCACCACGAAGTCGGACTCCTTCAGCAGATCATCCATGTTCTCACGGTAACTCGCCCCAACTTCCTGCTCGTCCTCAACACTCCTGATCACCACGGCGAAGAAAAATGAAGCTGATTATTCACAGTTTTGTTGGATTAGTACTTTAAAATCTAACTTTTCTTTGTGTTTTGTTGGGTTTTAAAATTGTACCTCCTGTTCCGGTTGTGGTACAGGATTTTCATGTCAAATCCTTTGGCCCTTTTCGCAATCTTAAAACCAATACTTCCCATTCCAAGAATCCCCAGAGTGGAGCCTGTAACTTCAGCTCCGTATATGTCTAGTCCACAATAGGGGGGCTTGGGGTGCACAGCCAATTGGTGGCCTATGGAAAAAATAACAAAAAAAACAATCTTCTTTTGTAGAAAAACACACTTTTGATCTCATGACGCAGACGAAAAAGCCGTATCAGGGATTAAAAGCTACGAGTCTTGGACGGATTCCGTTCCACTCCAGAGTCTGAAGGTAGATGGTGTCAAACTGATGATAAAACCCTTACAGGCCATTCTGTGATTCACAAATGCAAATAAAATTGACCAAAACGGGCTCACCTTCAACGATCTTTCGTGCCGATGCCAGAAGCAGAGCCATCGCCATGTCTGCAGTGGCATTGCCCACCACGGTGGGGGTGTTGGCCATCTTTAATCCAAGTCCAGCCAAGTACGGCACGTCCAGGTGGTCGATGCCCACTCCTGCGTTGGTGATCACCTTTAGTGAAGGAAGCAAGCTGAGCAGTGAAGGCTCCACTGGTGGATGATTATTCCACAAAAGCAAGGCCTGGATTTTGGGCCCGTGCAGCTGAGGCTTCAAAAGGAAGTCCTCGAGGCTGATGGCGTGGAAGTGTTGATGGATTATGTCAACAAAGTCTTCCAGGAAGCCGTTAACACCTACACCCGAGAACAGAGCCCATGGTTTGTGGTCCTCCATCGCCTGGATGGATGAAAGAGGTGAAAACCACATGAGATCAATGTTTTATTTCATTATCTTCTGTAATGTACTGATAAACATTAGACTTTCATATATTTTAGATTCATTACACACAACTTAGTAATGCAAGCCTTTTATTGTTTTAATATTGAGGATTTCGACAAAAAAGTAAAGAAAAACCAAAAATTCCCATCTCAAAAAATTAGCATATTTTATCCGACCACAAAGAAAGTGTTTTCAATACAAAAAAAGTCAACCTTCAATTAATTCTGTTCAGTTATACACTCAATACTTGGTCAGGAATCGTTTTGCAGAAATGACTGCTTCAATGCGGCGTGGCATGGAGGCAATCAGCTGTGGCACTGCTGAGGTGTTATGGAGGCCCAGGATGCTTGGAGGGCTGCCTTAACCTCCTCCACAGTGTTGGGTCTGGTGTCTCTCTACTTCCTCTACACAATATCACACAGATTCTCTATGGGGTTCAGGTCAGGAGAGTTGGCAGGCCAATTGAGGACAGTAATACCATGGTCAGTAAACCATTTACCAGTGGTTTTGGCACTGTGAGCAGGTGCCAGATCGTGCTGAAAAATGAAATCTTCCAGTCACCTCTTCTGGTTGTGCAGCGTTTTCTGCCCCACTTTTTCCTTCCCACAGACTTCCCACTGAGGTGCCTCGATACAGATCTCTGGAAACAGTCTATTCACTCAGAAATGTGTAGTCAGGTCGGCAGTCTTACCCATAATTGTTTTGAGTAATGAACCAGGCTGGGAGTTTTTAAAAGCCTCAGGAATCTCTTGCAGGTGTTTCATTAATTTGTTGACTCAGATGAATAGGTTAATAGCTCATGTAAGGTACCTTTTCATGATATGCTAATTTTTTGAGAGAGTCAGTCATATATGCCGGTAGCATCTGTGTGAGTAATGACCTCACTGTATAGGAGACGTATGTTGTTTGTTCACATTCTAAGGTGTGAAAAGGTCCTTTATTTAGATGTTAAGATAAAAATGCATAGTAACAGTGTTACTGTGGCTTTTTGGGCAAACCCACTGACACAGCCGAAACCGATGGGGTTATGCAGACCCCACAAGGGCATCCAAAGGTTAATGTGGCACAAACCTACACAGGTATGCACTGGGGAGTACAATATCACCAGTGGATAAAGTACAAAAAAGAGGAGGACCTGCTCCTGACAACAGCAAAGGTTAATGGTTTTTCCTAAAGTTCAAAAGTCAACAGACTTGTATAGGAGACGTATTTTGTTTGTTAACATTCTAAGATGTGAAAAGGTCCTTAATTTAGATGTTAAGTTAATGATGGATAGTAACAGTGTTACTGTGGCTTCCTGTGCAAACTCACTGTCACGGCCTTCTTGCAACATACCAAATACCTGTGATCAATAACTAGAATGGACCCTTCTCTCAGTCAAGGTCCATCGCCTGCGAAATGAAACCACCCCCATCCACCATAACAGTCGGTAACACTCAGTATATATTTTCACATACCTGTAAATGTCTTATTAAGGAGCTCATAGACAATTTATCAGATATTTATGATACCAAGGCTTCTGCTGATCCAAGAGGGAGATTTCAGGTATTTAACTTCAGTCCTTGTGATAAATGTTATTTGCTCTGCCCTGTAAAGGTCAAATATATACTGTATATATCACATATCACCTGTGTCCTGACATTATACCAACATTATACTTTTGATATTAAACCATAATCCAGTCACAGTTTGCACTTTCACCTATGCATGACTGCAGCATGTTGCCCTTAAGTACAAATTTTAAAATGCACATTACCTTGTCGGGCTGCAGCTGGCGTGCAGATCTGTGCATGTTTGTCGATCTGAGAAATTGGAGCGCTTGAGTTTGTCTCCACATTCTCCTCAAACACTGGATATAACAGAGACTTTGCATTCTTGCGGACAAATGAATCATTTTGTAAATAACTATTTTATTAGTGTTAAAACAAATGAATACAAGTATAACTGTGAACCGTGCACCTTGATAAAAACGGATTGGCATAGATAACTGTACTTACTTTTGATTCGATTTGTGTTTTTACGAGCCTTTAAGCTGAGTGCACAAATACAATGCGCATGTGAGGAAATAATGAATTATGAGTCAATGATTTTGATCTATTCTAAATGTCGCTGAAATAAACTTAAATTCTCACCTTCCGTTCTTGCCAGGTTCTGTTCTCCACTCCGCTAATTGCTTATTTATGCGTCGCAAAGCCTGTTTTCGCGACAATTAGAGAAGAAGGAGGGCGGAAGCTCCCGGAAGAGTTCGCGCGTCATGTGACCTTAAATCCCGCCCACCAACAGCGCTGATTGGTTAAATTTGATCTTCCATATCTGTCACTAAATCCGTATGTGGGAAAGTTTCATCACGCTTGTAATAGTACTGCTTAAACCTGTAATTACTGGAGTTTGTAATTAAAATCTGAAATCTAATTGAGCAGATGTTTTATGATCGTATTCAGTATATTGGCCTAATTGGTTGATGTGAATTAGTTTTGATAAAATTTCAATAAAACTGCAAGAATAACAAGTGTGAAATGGCATCTTGGTAATTTTAGACAATGAGTTGTACCGTGTTATAAGAAGTTATTTTATTAAGAGGCTTGATTTAAGCAAGTATAACTATAAATATGTGTTTAATACACGTTCATGCTTTTGAAATGCCGTTTGTTAAAGAGCCGGAGGAATTGTTGCCGAACCTTCATCAGAACTGAAATGTCGTTGAGCTCATCACCACTAGATGGCGGTAGTTCTTCAATATTAATTGTCACCTCATATCCTGAAAGCCTTGAGTTTCTCACATAAAACGTCACCTGCTATATTTAATAAGCAAATACAATGTGGTGAAATGTCGGAGCGTTTCCACATGCACAATTAAAAGACAATGCCAGGATAGATCATGTGGATGGAGGGTCACGTGGTCTATTGAGTTCAGATTTATTTACCCAAGGAAAATACATCACTTATTTCATTTAGATATTTTTTGAAGTGTTGTCTCCAACACTCCCTCCTAATAAAAACATACATTATTTCCTCATATTTGATGGAAGTGTTTCTTGTTTTAACAGCCTCATGATTTTAGCCACGTGGGGATTTATAGCTGACGTGTGGTTTCACAGATGAGTCGAGCCCTCAAGTGACCTCTTCCTCTCTGTGGATCGCTGACGTCCACAGCTCCATCCTGAGTCAGCAGTCGAGATGTACTTTCGTTCGCTTTGCCTCCTCACAGCATATAAAATAAGACAATGCATGTTAAACATAATCATCAATGTTAGGACCACAAATATCTATCCACCAAATAGATTTTTAATTCAACTAGATTGAAATTAAATTAGATCCACCAATATTTATATATTTTTCATAATTTTTAAGAGGTAAATTGCAGTGAAACAAGCAACTAAAGAGGAAAATGTACATTTAAATATGTTTATCAGACAATCATCTTTCTTTTTTTTAGGGAAAAGCCAAAAGGAAAAGAAGAAGATCATAAGACTGTTTTGTCTGTTTTCTTTGGACCATTGGAGGAAAGTGGTTTTTTTCAAAGAAAACACGTCTGAGTTCCTTCTGAACAAATACTCAAATATTTTACATATGAACAAACTGTAGTGTATTTGCATTTTTTAACTTTAAACAACCCAATCATATGCATGGCATATACGTGTAAACTACTTTGTTGTGGCAGTTCAGAACAAGTGACCCACATTGAATCATATGATGTGGATAAATGTCATAAATAATAAAAACAGAGTTTGTTTTCACACCTTCTTTGGGGCTTATTATAATATTTTGTTTCTGTTAAGGCTCACTTTAGTTGCATTTTATTTATTTTTTAGTCTGTAATCCTGAATTGAAATGGAAGTGTCAAGTTAAAGTACAACTACCTCAATACTATCCTCAAATGTATAAATTTTATAATGACAATGGAAACTGGCATTTATCTTTGAATTATATTTTACATATGGCTTTAAAAAAACAAAAAAAAACCTGGTATATGTTATCACAATCTTTTAAAAATAATTTTCAACTTATTGAGGACCAAATCTTTTATTTAGAGTCTCAAGCTTCTCTCTTTGAAGCTTTTCTTCGTCAGGTTTCCTTGTTCAGAAGTCTTCCTTCTCCTCCATGGGCTGAGATCACATCCACAGGCGAAGTTTGCACCTCCGTCTCTTTAATTGTTCTCAAGCAGCTCAGCACGCAACATGTCCTGGTGGAGAATTAATTCACCTGCTTGGTAATCCAGTCAGCACGACCTGCTCATGACGCAAAGCTCAACTCAGTAGAGGTGGTGCAGTTCTTTATCGACTGGAGGATCATCGACTCCTCTCCACTGTCCAGTGACCTGTGATTTGTCTACTGGAACAACTGACACCCTCATCATGCGATGGAGCACCCTTTTACAGCATCATATTGTCACATTTCCTAGATGAATCATAAAAAAATAGCAATAAAAGCATTTTATCTGTCATACTTTCACTAATTTTTATTGCTATAACTTCCAGATGTGTCTTCTAATTAAGATTCGTCAGGGATTCGATGCCTGAGCTTATGTCACCTCCAAAGTTTGGCCTCGCTCAGAGCAGCACAAGGTTAGCACCTTCAGGTTAGGTAAGAGATAATCAGCCAGAAGAGGCTGTTAGTCCTCTATTGTGGCTCTCAACAGCTTCTCCAACAGCCGGCTACTTAGCGTTGTCTCTAAAGCCGCTGTTACCTAATGATGGAGCCCGTGTGGAGCCATGGGGCCAGCTGATTTAGACGATGGCTCAGCAGTTCAAAGCTTCTTGGTGTTTGAGCTGTTCCAGACAAGGCCTTATTGGTATGTGTGTGTGTGTGTGTGTGTGTGTGTGTGTGTGTGTGTGTGTGTGTGTGTGTGTGTGTGTGTGTGTGTGTGTGTGTGTGTGTGTGTGTGTGTGTGTGTGTGTGTGTGTGTGTGTGTGTGTGTGTGTGTGTGTCTTCTGTGGACTGCTATTCAGATCAATATTATGCAAACCTATTAGTCAAAGGTTGTTGTCAGGGTTTGTCAGAGATTCTCCTTCAGGGTCAAACTCACTGAAGGGCTTCCACTTCTGTTAAGAGTGAATAAGGATGTTGTCAGTGCTGTGTGCTTACTTCCATTATTTTCTAAAGTTGTCTATTTGTAATTTTAATTTCAGCATTACTAATGACGAACAATAACATCAGTATTTATTCGTGCCAATTGTGATATTTTTTTTGTACTGTTATGATCACAGCTCACATTATGCTTTCCTTGTAATCTACTGGAAAAGTTGTATTTTCTGTCGACGCAGAATAAAGTTTTTGAGAAGTTTGTCTCAAAGACATCAAATTCCCCTTTGATATGGTGGATATGTTGGAGTGGATGGATGGAGACAAGTCAGTTATTTACCATGTTACAGTGATTTGCTCAGGTAAGACCATACATCCTTGAGTCAGGAACAAACCCAGACCACATCAGAAATGTAGCGTGCGATAATAATTACTGATTTCTTTGTTATTTTGGATAAATATGAAAATAGATTTGTATTTTTAAAAGGCTGTAAATATTCATTCCAACTCGTCCCCACACTAGTTTGTGTGGTTCCGCGGTGCACTGGCGTCGCACCCGGAATGTCCCCTGGGATAGGCTCCAGCACCTCGCGACCCGCAACAGTCGATGAAGCGGGTTCAAAAGATGAATGAATGAATGAATGATGAACCGCCATGAATGGAAAAATCAGGGTTTACATAAGATAACATATGACCATATCATGATGGACATTGGCCTTGAATCAGATATGGCTCCTGCAAACCTCTACTTCAGTTATTTTTGTACTGTTAGTCATTGATTTGGACTTTTCCAACACTTGACACTTACATCCACGTGTCATGAAAGTTACCACAGACCTTTAAAGCTTGTCTTCATGCTTAGTCTTTGAATGCAGTGGATAAATATATCTGTCAGTGTGTTCAGGATTCTGCTGAGTCAACAGGAGGGAGGAGTTTCATAAGGCCATTAAGAAAACGCTCCCTGGGACAGCAGCTGAATAAGCCACTTGGCTTTGACTTCCACTAATCGTCTTAGGTAAAACATGTCTCTCAATGTGCTTTCATGGGAACACCTGTAACATATGGTGGCTATCATGACCATAATCTGTTCCATCATCTTCATTACCATCATCATTACCACCATCATCATCATGATCATCTCGCAATATTTGGAAATACAAAAAGCTTATTAAATAGTCACTTGAGGTAATGTAATGTAAGCTTAGGGACATGTTTTCAAGCGCTTGGAAAGAAATCCATACCTGCTAGTCCATATCATTTGAATTCCTGCAAATGACATGGTTGCAAATACGCCTTCGTTCAAGCAAAACAACCAGGTAGTTAATATGGACATATGTTATGCATGCAAAAGTACTGTCAGACAATGCATTTGCACAGATGTTATGTCTTTATTTAATTATATCATTTTATATAAGGAATTTAGCATAAAATAAAGACACATGCAGATTAATATTAGAATCAGGCCCAAAATGAGAAAAAATAGAGAGAAAGAAATACAGTATAGACTTTACATTATAAATCAAATTAAATCAAAAGACCTAATAGAGTATGAAAGCAACCATTTATTTACATGTTTACATATTTACAGTAGAAACCATATCTAACCAGTATCAGCCAAAACAGGCCAACATCATTGATTAATATTGATTGATTGATTTCTAAAAAAATTTTTTTAAATTTATTTAGCATATGCGTAAGTACAGCAGTCAAAATTACTTCTACTCGTGTTCATATTCTACATATTAATCATTTTATTTATTAGGAAACACTGCGATCGTGATTCAATTTTCTCATAGCCTGCTAATCGTCCTCGGGTTCTTGTTGCCAGGACGACACGGCTCCCCTATTGGTCGCCGGCCTTCCCCACGTGACTTACAGCGTTTGACGTCACGACGTGAAGCTGTAATGTGTGCAGTGGCTGAAGGAGAAAGCTTGGCAGAGTTTAGTCTGAGAGCAGCCGGGAAAGTCGGACTCCTGCGTAGGTCCCACAACCTGTTGCGTCCCTGTTGTTGTCTGAGAAACTTTCAGCGGTGCCAGGAGGTTATGGACCATTAAGAGACTCTTAACAGGCCCTCCATAGTAACTTTTAAGCGAGGTAAGTGCTCGCTAATTGTGTTCGTCTGTCCGCTTCTCATCCTCTTCCTGTTATTTTTATTTTTTATTTTTTTTTGCATGTAAACCAGGTGAGAGACTGAAACAACCAGTGTACAACTAAAAAGTATTATTAACACTCCTTTTTTGGCTTTATGATAGGAATAATAGTATTTTTACTGTTATTACATTATCATAAGTTTGTATTGCTGCGGTGTTACAAGATGCTAGCAGAGGATAAAGCTTAACTTGGACGTCTAATCGGATGAGGCTGCTGCTCCTTCTGACCTAAATGAACCCAGGGAGAAGAAGGAGATGTTATCTTGATGCACACTATAATTTATTGTAACACGAGTGAGGAGAACAAGTGGAAAAAAAAAGGAGTCCTAGAAGCTCACATGGCTAAATGAAGCAGGGTATCTCATTACAACAAACACACAACAACCATTCGATCAGTGGGTAAAAGCCGCAGAGAGAAGGTAGAAAGGCTCCACTGGTGATGCTTTAGTTCCACAAGTGAGTTAAAGTGTTTTTATCACTGTTAATGAATGTATTATGGTCGTTCTGAAGTTAATATGCTGTCTAATGGAAGTTAGAAGAGGTTTCAGAACCAGTACTTCAATTATTCTCAGACATCTGGGGGGGGGGGAATGACTTGGGAAGACAGAAAAATGAATATAACAAAGGTGAAATGACCAAAAAATAGCTAGTAGATTATTCTGATTGTGTTTTAATGACTCTTCTTAGATGTGTGGATGTCAGCGTAAGAAAGATCACTTGACGTTAAAAAAGAAACTTGCAATTATATTCCTTTTTTTTTTTTAATTAAATGTTGATTCAAGAACGTATTAGCAGTTAATGTCTATGCCCTTGAGGTGTCTAATAGTAAATACTAATTGTAATGCAATGAATCGTATTTGTGTTTCGATTAATGCTGAGGTGTGAAGTTTTTAGCGGCGGTTTTAGACAAATTTTATTATTTAATTTGTACCTACATCAATTCAGATAAAAAAAATACCACATGAATTATGCATTTGCCTTATGCCCCCTGGGTAATATGTGAAATTTTCATAATAATGTGCAGTTTGGATGATATACAGTATATTTAACATATTCAGACAAAATGTACAATATGTTCAGGTCAGGTGGTTTAAATTTTTTAGTTGCCACTTTATGTTTGTTTGTGCGTTGCTTATTTATTATGGAGGCGGCTCTAAGTGCAGTCTGTCAATAATGACAAGAGGCTCAAGTTGCAGTCCTGCATTCAGTTGCTTCATCAGTGGATCATTTCATGTTTCCATATCAGGGCATCAGAAGCAAGACTGAGGATCAACCGAGAACTAGACCTGCTGCCGTTTCAAGAATTGAGAAACCTCGCTGTCGTTTTGCAAATTTACTTTTCGGTGGTAAATAAGTGCTCTGTTTTAGTCTCAGCGTGAGATGTAAACAAAGACATTCGCAAACTGATTGGACTGGGTGAAGATTTGAGAATACATGACTGGATGGAGAAAAATAAATGTGTGAATGTCAAAGGAAAAAAAAACCCCCCAGAAAAAACTGATTCACAAAAAAATTTAAAGCCCCCTTTGGAGCTGCTGACACCAGGGTGGAGCTGAGATAATAGCCCACTTGGTGTCAAAAGCATCCCTGCAAACATTTCAAGATGTTTGAACTCCTCACATGTACACTAAATTTAAACAGATGTTCTATTTTGGTTGACTGGGATGTATTTCAGTCTTGTTTTGGGCCCAGATCAGCCGAGCTGGCAGCATCCTCTGTAGTTAAACTCGTCTGGGCTTCGCACGCTGCTTTTTCTGAATCGAGTTAGACCTTTTTTTTTTAGAGGAAGCAGACGGGGAGAGTTTCAAAATGAAAATGAGGATGAGCTGAAGTTTAAACTGAAGCTGAGGTAAAGAATGAGATGAGATGGGGCCTGTTTCTTTTGGACGGATGCGCTGCATGCATGCAACTTCATCTTTGGACTGATTGACGTGTTACCATCTCTGACATCTTTGTCTTCACATGATGCTGTTTCAGAAAGAGGATTGTCTCTCCTGGACAATCATTCACAATTTGCTGCAAGTGTGTGTGTGTGTGTGTGTTTGTGTTGGCATGTGTGTTCGTCCGGTCCCACGTCTGTGTTGCAGCCCTCCCTGCCGTCTTGCAGTCGCTTTTTTGCTGACCTTTTTTTCATCTTGTTCTCATTCACTCCCTCATAATGGCTCCTCTGTCATGATTGTGGTTTTCAGCAGCGCCTTGACGCACAAAGCTTTCCGGCTGACAGTGGGAGCTCATGTGTGCTGCATTACGATGAAGTAGCAGCCTCGGGACTCACTCAAACGTAGGATGGATGGGATTTTGAAGAGGAAACAAATGGTTTCAGACATTATCAAAAGAAGTTGCTTTTTTTAAAACAAGATGTGCGTCGAGCTCATTGATCACTCTGTTCTGCGGTCGTTTCTAAGTTGCGGTACCAGATGTGACGAAAGCAGTAGACGCCGTTCACATTCTGATGGCATCCATTGAAATGACTGATAGAGGTTCTTTAAGAGGTGCAATAAACACGATCATGGGTGTCTGAGGAGGTGATGTGTGTGTGTGTGTGTGTGTGTGTTTTAAATTTTGTGTTCCGATGTGAATCATCTGTCTTTGCGCTTCTGTAGAGGAAGACTTGATTTGGCCTTCACTAATAATTCCATTCCTGATTGATTGATTTTTAGTTGTTGTTGTTTAATCTTGTGTCTGTTGGTACATGAAGACACAAACGATGCTGTTTTAGCATTAACAACACATTTATCTCGTAGTTACACTTGAAATCTCTTGCTTTTACTTTCTCTTCCTGATGTCCGAGGCTTCTTGTTTTCCTGACAGACGAGGAGCAAACTGTTTGCTCTTCCCACAGACTTCTTCAGCTCGGACTAATCGTGGACCCGCTGCGAGCTTATACCAAATAACATCAGAGATAGAGTTGCAGTCAGATACTCAAGGAGCCACTAAAGCATTCTGCAGCAAACGGCGGGGCGTAGTGATGGGGGTAATGTGAGCTAGGAGCGCTCCCTCCGCTATGCAGAGCTGCAGCAGCATTTAATATTTGGTTTGATCAGTGATCACAAATGGGACGAAGCCAGAGGACATTTAAAGACCTTTTTCCAGATGGATGGAAATGATGTGTCGAGATGTTGGGCAGAGTCTCGGGTCGCCGCTTTTAGATCGCCTGACATTTGGAACACGTGAGAAAACGGATAGCCTTCTCCCTATTAGTTCATACGTGCAGGAGTTATGACAGGGTGCGGGGGTGTCTCACATTTGCTGGTACTGATTCCGATGACAGAACTATGTGAATGAACAGATATAAGTTCATCTGTGACGCCAAGGCAAACAGCTGTATGCTACCAACTAGACATGGATGTGTTACGAGCAACATCCATGTTGGTGTGGTTCTCCTGTCTGCAAAAGACAATCTGAAGTTGCATCCTGACATCAGGGATAATACATTACCGGCTCTTGAATTGGTGTCCATTCCATTCCTGATTTCAGTATTTGCCCAATTATAACTTGATGCAAGTGTTTTCTTTTTCATGCCACACGTTGCTCAAGCTTATTATAATGATATTACAGCTATATTCTATAATACCATTTGATATTTCTGTTAGTTTTAGTAGTAAACTCTCTGATGTGTTGATGTCCAGCATCCTTTAGTACAGCTTTTATTTCCTGACATGTAGTGAAGCTTGTTATGATGTGTTTTAACAAGTGATATCAATGTTTCTGGATGATGCAGAACTAAGTGAATGAAATGACTCTTGAATAGCAGTGGTGATGTCGCAAGCCCCAGATCATGTGCTGATCGTCTTGGTGTCACTCCAAATCAGATCTCAGAGGTCCCCCTAATTTATTCTTGGCTGAAAGTGAGTTAGAGAGCTGCCATACTTAGTATTTTATGAGAGCTGAAACGTGTGTGTGTGTGTGTGTGTGTGTGTGTGTGTGTGTGTGTGTGTGTGTGTGACTATCAGGTTGCAGATCTTGTAGGTCTCCTAATCGCCTGCCCGTTTGGTGGAGAATGACTGCTGTCAGCTCTGCAGCCAGGTCGCACACAGATCACGTTGCGTTATGAATGCCTCAAATATAAATTCTCCACGATCAGCACGAGCTCATTCACTCCGGGTTCGTGTTGGCCTCCCCCAGATCTCTCTGCTCTGTTCTTGGATTATCTTTGAGACTCGTGGGTTAGGTTTACCTGCAGGCTGTGACCAGTGACTTCTAACGGTTACGTAAGACGACGACAAGATGTTCCTGCGTGGATACCTGGTGGAGGTCGACTAATTCAAGCTGCTACATCCACTCAGGTGTTATTGTTCAGAGTCTTGGGTTTTATTTGCTTCAACTTCCTTAAGTTTTAAGTCTTCCTCAGTTTTAAGTCCATGAAATGTCACTTATTGCTAATTCATTTTACGTTACTTTTTTCTACTTTTTTATAGTAGAGTTAATATTTTTGAGTTTTGACTTGACACTTTGGGATGTGTTCTGTTTTATCGTTCTGATCTGATCTGCTGTTTTAAAGCACGCATTAACATTATCATTTGATAAATCAATAACACAGACTTCTTCTTTTCCTTTCGGCTTTTCCCTTCAGGGGTCGCCACAGCGAATCAATTTCCTCCATCTAGCCCTGTCCTTTGAATCCTCTTCTCTCAAAATCAATAACACAGACTTACTGGACATAATTTATACAAGAAACAGTTCATAATTCTTCCGGATGAAGATGTCTGGGACGTATCGCTGTGACATTCTGAGCAAGATTCAAACCTTATTTGTGTTTGTCTTTGGTTGAAGACGGGATGACAGAGGGTTTGTTGTGACTTTCGGGGGTCAGACGTTTCACAGGGCCCAGCGGGTAAATCTAGCGTTTGCTTTTCTCTGCCAGCTAATTGCCTGCGTGGGTCAGGACTCTATCTCAGGCCCGTTGTCCTCTTAGAGAGCTCAAGGGGTTTAAACATCTCTTGGTGTTTACCCACTTGTCTTGACCCCAAGAGATAGTAGACACTTGGCTCAACCATGTGACCTGTCCACCTGTCCGAGCCTTGGTTATGTAATAGTACCAGCGAGGGTCTGCCAGAAGCTACAGGTAAGAGTCTTAACGGTTAATTGTGGGCAGTGATCTGAGAGTCAGAAATAGCAGAGCTCTGACGGTGACTCGGTGGAGGCCTGATCCCATCGGACCGAGCGATTGGGTGGAGGGTGAGAACGCTATAACTGAGGTAGCAGATGCCATATAAACATTTATTAATGACAAGTCCATCTAATTATAGCTCCTCTTCCAGGCACAGTTGGGGTTTAAACAGATAATAGATGAAAATGTAGTAAATTATAGTTGTAACAATGTGTAATATGTCACTTATCTGGAATATAAACCAAGATATCATCATTATATTGTGTTATAAATTATTTATTAACTGTTTATTTGTTAAACTGCATCTCCATGATATATTTGACAGTGATATATATATATTCCCATGTGGAACAGAAACTCCAACAAGCAGATAACAATTTACTGCATGCACACACAGGCTGACATGGAACATGCATCTGCGTAAAACTGCCATAGAGTTAAGAAGACAATAATGTTAGATACATAATGTTTATCACACTATAGCCCTGAAAGTTACCCTCAGGTTTTTGATTTGCGTGGCCCAGCCTGATGTCTGTGCTAACCCAGTCCTAGAGACAGTCTCCGTGTTTCCCCTCAGGTCTTAACCAGAGGCCTTGTCTAATTTAAAGCCAGACACAGTTACAGTGTGTGTGTGTTTGAGGCGCACTCGTCGGACCCCCAGCTGTGTTGCGACCGCTGTGTTTTGTTCCGCTGGCGCTGAGCGTGTAAACAGGTGCTAATCTCCTCACCTCGCTCCGGCATTTACGCTAGCTTGAAGTGAGCTACAGGTAACAGCAGGGAACTCATTAGTGGCGGCTGATGGATTGCTCAGGCTCATTGTTGACTCGGAGTTAATTAAAGGATTACAGCTGACTGTGTATGGAACAAGTTTGTGTGTGTGTGTGTGTGTGTGTGTGTGTGTGTGTGTGTGTGTGTGTGTGTGTGTGTGTGTGTGTGTGTGTGTGTGTGTGTGTGTGTGTGTGTGTGTGTGTGTGTGTGTGAAAGTGACATCAAGGCAAATAAAAGACTGAAGTCAATGTAATTGCAGGCCATTCAGATTTCCTTACAGTCTCACCAATCTCATTTACTTGTTTGCATAATTTGCGAACATGTTTGTTCTGTTTCATTTAGATGTTTCCTGTTGAGTTTGTCTCTTTATTATCACTAATCCTAAATTGATAACTACAGTATACCCCGGAGCAGCCACTTTACATGGAACTAAATATGCTGGTTGCTTCTTTTCAGTCTGTTATGATTATTTAATGGCTTGACTGTAAAGAACATGAAACAAATCAGAAGTAGCCTCAAACGACAGATTCTATGAAAATAAATCCTGGTATTAAATTGGTCGTTTGAAGACACCGATTATGAGATTCACACCTTCAGGAATAGGCTTCTCCCTGTTACCTATTGACAAGTTTCGCCCTAAAAACCTAAAACAAAAAGCGACTGTAAATACAAAAGGTGACAGATTATTTACCTGCACGGTTATTTGCTTTGACCTGACCTGACATCACTATTATAATCTGATGTTATCCTCAGCTAAATTTAGGCCAAGGGTCTGGAGGGATCTGAAGGGGTGAAGTGTTCAGGACATGAGCTGCAGGGATTGATAGTAGTGTGTACCCTTCATCAACTCTTAAAGTTCACTTCCTGCACTAGAATTTGTGCGATGCACGGAAGCTCATTAATTAGGTTGCCACGTCTTTCTTTCTGTGTTGAGGCATCGAAATCGTTGCAGATGCTGCAGCTTCTGCTTCCTGCACCTGCAGTGCACCGACATTGGGCTGCGATGGGGTTTTCAGCAGCGACTGTGGTGCACTGTAAGTTTCAGTGTCGTTGGTACTGTATCCGTGGTGGGTGCGCACCACAAAAGCATGGTGGTTACAGAGGTGACAGAACTTTTATGTGCACCGGAACCACATTTTCTCTTCATCCGGTCTTGCATTGCTGCTTTCGTGGTGATCTTTACTTGCACTTTCTCATGAAAAACATAACAAACAAGATAAAAATATTCACCCAACAGAGATATTTCCTTAAAAAAACACGTTTTAAGTTATTCCTCTCCTTCAGTTAGTTCAGGTTTGGGTTTGTCTTTTCTCACCAATCTGGGTTTTTCTGGCACCAAAGGGGACAAATTTCTTTCTTTTTTTTAGTGTCTTATGAATTATTTTTTTGTAATTTAAGAAATGAATATCCTTGTATTTTTATTTTTCAGTTTCCGTTTCATACCATACATGTTAAAATTCTCGAGGTCGTTTTAGATTATTTCTGGTAACGTTTTTCCCCGTTTCTCTTTGTTTCTTCTTCTCTGTCGCCAGCCTAAATTGCCCTCGACTCACCCGCAGACTCACCACAGAAACAGCAGCCATGGGCAAGCAGAACAGCAAACTCCGTCCCGACGTCATGCAGGACCTGATGGAGAACACGGACTTCACCGAGCACGAGATCACCGAGTGGTACAAGGGCTTCCTGCGGGACTGCCCCAGCGGCGCCCTCTCCATGGAGGAGTTCAAGAAGATCTATGCCAACTTCTTCCCTTACGGAGACGCCTCTAAGTTCGCCGAGCACGTCTTCCGTACGTTTGACGCCAACGGCGACGGGACTATAGACTTCAGGGAGTTCATCATCGCCCTCAGCGTGACCTCACGTGGGCGCCTGGACCAGAAGCTGAAATGGGCGTTTAGCATGTACGACCTGGACGGGAACGGGTACATTAGCAAGGCCGAGATGCTGGAGATCGTAACGGTTGGTTTGAACTTATTTCTTACTGTCTCCTTTTTCATATGTGTCCATTTTGGTTGATTTATTTTTTATCATCTGGATGTCTCTAGCTTTAGTCGTTCAGCGAACGTTGCATCACATCGTGACACACCCGCGTTCCCTGGTCCGATAACAAGTGGAGCTGCGTTTTCCTCAGCAGCTGCTGCATCATATATCCATCCCATGTTCTGCACCATTTGACTGCCCACAGCAGGGAAAATCCAGTCACTGTGTAATTTTAGAACCAGCAGTTCCTTTCAGGCCTTCAGACGTCTCTAAATAAGACTTGTGGTGTGTTCCTAGAAGGGAGCGGCCCTCCTGCGATTCTCATATTGACTTGGAGCTACATCCAGCAACTGTGTGGTTGCAGAAAGACCCCCGCCATCATGTCATCAGCAGCACCAGCGTTAACTTTACGACAAATAATCTCTCCGTCTTATTGGATGAATGGATCAGACTTCTGTCACAGCGATCAGACGCTAGCTGGGAATCCATTGAGCACGTTACGTCATGTATCGGGGCGCTAAATCGAGCAACGTGCCAAAGAATGTGTAATCCCGTTCTCCAGGTCGAGGGTGAAGTGAATGTGGGAGAGATGCAGCGATGCACACACACAAACACACACACACACACACACACACACACACACACACACACACACACACACACACACACACACACACACACACACACACAATAGCCGTCTGTCTCAAGCCAGGGATGCTTCTAATTTACTGTTACATACTTTAATGTTATAGTGATGACTATGAGAGTAAGACGTGGTGATTTCAGGAAAATATTCAGCATTTTAAGTAAGAATTATCATTCGTAATGTCCAAGAATAGTGAATAAAAATGACATTTCTGTTTCTGTTTTCCCTTTGCTGCTTTCAGGCTATTTATAAGATGGTTTCTTCTGTGATGAAGATGCCTGAGGATGAATCCACACCTGAGAAACGTACAGACAAGATCTTCAGGCAGATGGACACAAATAGAGACGGTAAGAGTTCATTCACTGAGTTTTTTTGTGTATCTTAGTACATTTTTAATCGAGATAAATTTCAAATCAGCTGAATCAATACAAATGTAGCCAGGTTTGAAAGTTAAATTCATCATTTCTGAGCCCAGTTAAATTCATGTTTCTGTGTAAATGTCGTAAATCTTCATACTCGGGCCAAATTGAGAAAAATGTGGATTGATTTATTGGAATATAACTCAACAAACCCAAAAGGTAGCAGAAAAAAGATGAAAACTGGCAACGGTCGGCCAATTATTTAGAAATATTCTTGGTGTCGCGACAAACTCATAAATAAATCAATAGATTAACTGGTAAAAGACCTGCTTATAAAAAATTATATCAATCAGACTCTGTGATATATTTTTGGTTATATCTACTCTGACAAATAAACGAAACGATGAACTAATAAACTGTAAAACTGTGTTTATTTCAGGTAAACTGTCCCTTGAGGAGTTCGTTGAGGGAGCAAAGAACGACCCCTCCATCGTCCGGCTGCTGCAGTGTGATCCCAGCAGCGCCGGCCAGTAGGAAACTGGACTTCTCCCAGTTTGATTTTAAGTGTAACGCATTTCCAAAAACCTGTCAAAACTGACCGACTTGAGATTATTGACATTTGATCAATTGAGCGATGGAGGCACATGGTTTCTCACACACACACACACACACACACACACACACACACACACACACACACACACACACACACACACACACACACACACACACTTGCAGTCTTTTTAGAAACCCACAGTCACATACTGTACATGTGCCTCTATTCCTGGATGAAAGGTACAGACAACACGGGTCTCATGCGGTACAAACACACCTCAAAGGACTGAGCAGGTATTTAGGAAGAGGATAATTCAACAGATTCATGCACATTTGGGCCGAATCCAAGTCCGCCGTTTATTTTTATTCTTTCAGTTGTGGTTTTTGAAAGCAGCATTCCCGATTTAAAGGGAGTCGCGCTCTTTTTTCTTTCTTTTTAACTGACCCGGGTTATTATGTGACGACAGACGCATCTTTACAAACGTATTGTGGTCTAAAACTTCCTGTAAACACTGGATGAAATGATGTATAGGATTCTGGGACTAGAAGTCTTCGCAGCTGACGGATTGGCTCGTGTAGCCGAGATCTGCAGATTTATAGTTTTAAAAAGAATGAAAACTTTTTTTTTTTTTTTTTGTGTTGTAAACTTTCAGGTCATTTTACATCAAACCAAAACGGACTTATTTCTGAATGAAGGACAATATTTCGACAACAGATTCCAACATCGGTTTTCTTCTGTGACATCCCATGCCAAGTCCACACATGCATGTGCTACATACGTTTTCCTTTACAGGAAGTACAACTTGACACCGTTCAAGAGCTGTGATTTTTTTTTTCTTGAACTATGCTTCATCAAGTGTATCAGCAAAAAAAAAAAAATTTTAGACGTCTTATGAATATATAGTATGTACTTATATATTCTTTTACTCTGTGATAACATTGTGACATTAGCCACAATGGAAAAAGTTCACTTGATGTATAAATTATTGGAACGTAATGATTTGATGACATTTTATTTTTCTTTAACTTGACGAATATAAGAAAGTTGTACAGTATATTCACTCATATTTATGGTAGAGGTTAAAAAAGGAGAGGACCACATGTGATACTATCTATTCAGCGTTGCGTACGATGAGATGAAATAGTTGCAGACCTCTCCCCACCTGCAAAATCATATACTGTATCCAGATTTATGCGTCATTTGAGTTCACCTGTAACATCTGCAAATACCGGTTCTCTCTTTCCTCATCTGCACTGAATTTATTGCAGATGTAACTAACAGTAAGGCAATCAGAGAGCTTGTTTTCACGACTATGACACAGTAGTAGACAATAAGCTGAGCCTGTATTAATGATAATCTGGTCTAAAAACACCTTGAGGTACACGTTCATGTATGTACGGTAAATTGGGGGAAGTACAGGTGTGATTCATTCTCTTCAATTCTCACATTTTACTTCAATAGCATTTTGTGGTCAAGTGCCAAATATAGACGAATTGATTCAAAGAAATAAACTCAGTATTGTATCGGTTTATACTGTACAGTTGTTACCTGTCGAACAAAAAAAAAAAGGTTTGCCACTGTATCATTTTGTAGATTTTGTATTTTAAACTTCCATTATGTGTTGAGTAGAATGTCCATTTTGTTACTCAAATAAAAACAAAATGGGAAATTACCGTTTATCTTTTTTTGGATATAGCCTAAAGGCTCATGGAATAATTTTCTTTTATTATTTTCTATGCATCAACTTTTTTTCTTTTTTTTTTGGATTAGCATAGATACAACTTTTATCATATTCCCTTTAGGCGTGTCATATACTGTACATCTACAAAATGTATTTATTAAATTACAATTTTTTGGTGTCAAATATAATTACAACAGGAGGCTTTGAGGTGTTTAGTCGCTAATGAGCTACTAAACTCAGCCTTAAGCTAAACAGCACATTAGAGACAAACACATGTTAGAGCTTAAGGATTTAGCAAGTTAATGAGATAAAATATTAAACTGACACTAGGATAGAGGGGAATGATAAAGTTTAGGTGCCCCTGATCATTTTCAAGATTCTGCTTTGTAATTATTGGTTTTGTTTAATTATTTAAACAAAAGTAGGCAGTTGCATAAATTTGAGCACCATTGTTTTATTGATTTGAATAGCTTTAATTAAATATTGGAACACAAAATGTGTTTGTCGAGCTTGTTGATCGTTGATCCACACACACAGGTGAAGACGATCATCAGGATGAGTATTTAAGGTGGACAGCTGCAAGTCGTTCTCCTTCTGGATCTTCTCTGAATCGCTTGAGTTTCTGCTGAAGCACATTTAGACAAACCAGCTTCATTCTGGAATAAGATAAATGTGGACTAATTCAAATAAAATAGTTATTTGGACATAAGGGGCAGGTATGCATGGTGGATGAAGAACACAGCATTCCAAGACAAACACTTGCAACCCACAGTAAAATCTGGTGGTGTTCCCCTCATGCTGCGGGGCTGTGTGACCAGTACAGGTACTGGGAATCCTGTTAAATTTGAAGGTCTCATGGATTCCATTCCAGTTCTTGTGAACTATGTTCCACAATCAGTGATGAAGTTACATCTGGGCTGGAAACTTCAACAAGACAGCGACCCAAACACTGCTCATTTCTCAAATATCTCTGTGTTCCTCTGCTATATGATATATTCAACTGGAATTTCTGATCTGAACAATCAGCGATATATAAAGGACAATAATTTAAATTATCAGGGCTGCCCAAACATTTTCATGTAACTCAAGTTTTAAAAACTATAATTATGGAAAACTAAAGGGCAACTGGAACAGTTCAAGCATGCAAATATCAGTGTTGGCCTGAACATGAGAAATTGGCTCAAAGAAACCCATGAAGCTGCTAATATGAATGAAGACTCAATAAAAATACAGATATATATTTTTTTATCTTTATTTATTTTCCATCACATCCAAGCACATGAACATTACTCAATGACCAAGTGCCATTTGTCACCCCTCATAAGTTCATCAAGTCCTACAAATAAACACTTTAATAGACATTAATATACAAACAACGGCTAAGAAATAAAGATAAGTCATTTAAAAAAAAACAACAACAACTCCTTGAGTCGTCTTAAAGAGGTGTGACAGTAAAAACGTCCCTAAAATGTAAAAGTACTTGAAATTATTGGATTCCTAAAAGAAATGCACAACGTTGTCATTAAAAGCATTAATAAATAATAGCACAACTATCAAAAAAATAAAAATAAAACAAAAACTCATGCAAAGAAGCTGCTAAGTTACACAGGACCAACTAATTCAAGGCATAGCTACATGCAGGTCATCAGGAGCTCGACGGGTCGACGCCTGACGGGACATTTGGCAAAAAAAAACAAAAAACAGCCTGTACAGGATGAAAATGAACGTAAAAATTCTTTTATACAACAAAATACACCTCACATCAGGTAGAATGAGTAGAATAAAGCAGTTAGTATCAGCAGTTCATGAGTTTTCCCATAATGTCCTCTTGTTTTGAGTCGTTCAGAACTCGTTCCACAGAAACCACCACTTCACAGTGTAACAGAGTCAGAGAGGAGCCGGAAGCGTCGACGTCAGCGCCTAACGGACCGACCCCCACCAATGGAGCGCCTCCAATACTGTCAGCCAGCTTATCAGCAAATCAATAGCAGCCTTTGTGGATTCCAGCCAATCAGCAGTCACACCAGCTCCCCCCCCCGGAGGTCAGATACAGGCCGTCAGATCTCGGTCAGCGTGATCTTGTAGGCGTCTGCGTAGCTGTCGATGTGGAGGATGAACGTGTCTTCGTTGGAGTAGTGCTCAATGATGTTGTCGTCCATGTTCACCAGGATCCTGACAAAAAAAAAGAAATCAATAAAAAGACATTTAAATATAAACGTGTCGTCACGAGTCGACTCTTTCATTCCTCACTCACCCTTTTTTACTTTTCTTGTACACTTTGGCTATCCTCTCCGAGGGCACGCCGTACTTCTCTGATATCTACGACAGCAGATAGAGATGGTTAGCGTTTCCTGCTGTAAGACAATCCTGGCTGTGACTCATCATGACGTGCAGTGACTCACCGCGTCCATCAGGCCTCTGAGCGTGGGACACTTGAGCATCAAAGCGTCGAACACCTCGTCCGTCTCCTTTCTTACGTACAGCAGCACTGAGGGGACATGAGAAATACACCTTCATCTGTCAGCGGCCAAAACATTCACACACACCTGTATTTGGACTACAGGAAGCGTCAGGGTTATTTTTGTGTAGATTTTTACTGTCAAAGTCTCACTTTGTTCTTGTTTTTTTGTGACTAACAAGTCGTGCTTTTGTTCTGGTTTTTATTTGTCAGATAGGAGAAATGATCAATCAATATTTTTACTGTTTCATTTTACTGTTTTTTTGTTGTTGTTGATTTGTTTGCTTTTCTGACAATGTTAGAAATTCAAAGAGACCATTTAGGGATCCATCCATCCATCCATCCATCCACAGCCGATTATCGACCTTGTTGTAGCCAATCCCAGCTCATCATGGGGAGAACTTATTAATTAATAGATAAAATAATATTTAAAATAATTCCCATGTAACTAAACCAAACATCCTGGATCAGGAATTTGCAGAGATTAAAATCAGAAAAATGCACGGATGATGTTAAAGAGGAGGCAGCAGCTCTCGTACCTCTCTTGTGTGTCTCTTCTTTGATCTGCTTGTGAGGCGACGGACACAGATCTTCATCCGACGGCCTGAACATCCTCTTCACCAACACACTTCTAAAAAAAACCCCCCCAAAAACACTCAATCCAGACGCGTGGCATGCATATACATTGCTTTTGCATTTATGATGACGTGCACCGCCTCTGCAAGCACTCTGAATTTGCATGCTTCGTATTTGTACGACGATGAAATGTAAACACCCTCACCCTTCTCTCTCAATCTCCTCTGTGTTGAAGGTAAACACCTGGAAACATGGAATAAATGTGTGTCAAGCTTTATGGATGATCACAAACAGTATGCGTATTTTTGTCAGATGGAACGTCACAACACAAAAAATGTAAAAATAACTCAGCAGGAGGAAATGTAATGTACTCAACTTCTAAAAGCCCAGAAGTAATATCTGCATAATCCACTCATTTTGCATAAAAATAACTGATATATTGCTTTTTATATAATTAGATTGTTTAGAGGGAGGCATTCAAGCGAAATAAACTTTTTACTTTTGCAGCTGTTCAAAGTGGAGTGAATATAAAATGCTTTTAAATACTTTACACGCTGTTAAAGTAAGATACTTTAATACAAAAGCATCCCTAATGTGAAATATTAGGGAGTTATACGTCACTGAATCAAAAGCCTTTATTTAAACGATCGTCTGAGTGGTCGTGGAAATCTCTGGTAAATTTAAAAACATTCAAATTTCACCTTGCTCAGACATTTTTATTTTGGGGTTTTTAATGCAAATATTGGTGGTTGTCAATGTTTAAAATGATTGAATTGGCATTAAAAGTAAAATATTTTCTTTGGATATGTTGTTATCAGGAAGAAGGAAGTGTTAGAAAACAGGGCTGGGGTGACGTAAGAGTAGTTCCAGACAACGCTCGAGTGAGCAGCCACCGTGTCATTATGGTTTACCCTTACAGAAGATGAGATCATGTTCGTTCACACGAGTGTTCACACTGAGGGACGTGTGTGTGTGTGTGTGTGTGTGTGTGGAGGGGATCTACCTGTCCGGCCCTCTGCAGGTTTCCAAAGTGAACGTCGGGGATGAAGAGCACCGGCTGAGCCTCCAGGTCGGTCATGGTCTTGAAATAGGTGGCGTCAGACTTCTTGGGAACGGCGATCACGCCGACGCCTCCGTCTTTCCCTGAACACCAGGTGAAGAAGATTTAACCACAGAAACATTTCCATGAAGGTTTTCCAAAAAAAAAAAATCATGCTCAATAATGTTCAATAATTGCGAGATAAATTCATATTTCATGACACCATCACTAGTTTTTGGATGGATACAACATCTGTGAGACCGGATCTCGTTCTCACTGATAGAGTCAAGACATATCTCCTGTGTTCTCGTGACTTTTGTGTTTCTTTTCATACTTTTCCATACTTTAACATTGTTTATGAAAACTTATATGTAATTAATTACAAACAGGATAACTCTCCATGTCTATTGGTTGTATCAAAAAAAATTTAGAAAAAATGTTTTCATATTTTAGGGGATTTGGGGCTGTTTTACAAAGCTGGAACGGATTAAAATGTTTAGTTGTACCTCAGGATACGTCTGTAAATCATTGTACATACTGTATATACTACTGTACACACACACACACACACACACACACATATGTGTCCCACCTTTTGACTTCTTGCGAAACAGTTTCCTCTCCTCATCTCTTATCTTCCTCTCTGCTCCCTGAAAAAAAAAAATTGCAGATGAAAAAAAACTTTTTTTTGGAAACGCTGCAAACCTCCTTTAAACACATTTCTGACATAAAATGATGGGGAAATCTAAATGATCAGAAAATTAAATGTGAGCATCTCATTTAAAAGTTTGTTGGTTTTTTTTGTTATTTTTTTACATTTCAGAACAGGTGTGTCTGGAGGCCCATTTTTCATATTCGGCCACTAGAGGGCGACTAATATCATGTTTTAACTCCAGCTTTATAATTGAATATTGAATACATAATTGAATACAAAGCAGTCAAACTCTTTCTGTAATACAGTTCACAGTAAACCCATCAGCATTTTATTTCACAATGAAGACCTGAAAGGCGTCAAATGTCTTAAAAGCAGACAGCAAAAAGTTTTATGAAATCTAAAATTAGACAGCAGCCAATCGGGGAGCCTGAACGCAACGCAAGTTCAATGTCTGCTAAAAGTATATAAAAAACATATAAAACAAAGCAGAAAGTGTGTTGTTGACTTAGCATTAACTTTTTTTCTCTCGTGTAATTAATAACTTGCACCACAATGACCCCCTTCAATGTTTTCAATAATAAAAATGGTCCCTCCTGATGGACAGATGATAATAAAAAAAATGAAACAGGCGGAGTGATTTCTCACCTTGTCGCAGAACACCTTGATTTGTGAGTAGGCCCTGTGCAGCGGCTTGTTGCTGCGGTTGTTGTAGCTGTAGGTGTCGATCTGGATCATCAGAGGAAGACCTTTGACCCCCTTCTGAGAGGAGAAGTCTGTGCTCAGACAGTTGACTGTGATGAAGATCTGGGTGGAGGTAGAGGAGGAGAGACTTACTCATTTCAGCTGAAATGCTGATGAAATCTATTTTGTGGTTATTTATTTCACAAGGATGTTGTCACTCTTGCACAATTTAAACCATAAAAACATGAAAAATGAATACAAAAGGAAAATCCTGGATGCACTTTTCTGATCAAATGTTTTTATCCTAGCATCAGTTGAGATGTTTCTCCTCCTCCTGTCCTTGATGATGCTCTAATGCACAATTTCTCAAGATTTACTTCTTATAAGCGACCACAATTTATTATTGATTACATTTAAGCATAAATTATGTTTGTCTTTTCCATTTCATGTGTATTTACACATAGATGTTGCCAACTTCTTATTTTATTGTGTGGTAATTTCCTTTTTAGACCTATAATAGAAGAGGAACGTGAGATTAATTATGTGGGTATTGCACCTCATTCTGATAGATTAAGGCTCAATAGTCCACACAGATTAGGAGAAAGAGAGAAGCAGGGAGAGAAATAAAAGGAAAAGAGTCAATATTGACTCAGAGAAGTGTGCTTGGATTTCCTCCAGAAATGTCTTTGTCCCTGTTCTGCCATTACAATGAAAGAGACACACATGCACACACACACACACACACACACACACACACACACACACACACACACACACACACACACACACACACACACACACACACACACACACACACACACATACACACACACACACAGCCAGTTGTATTCTTACAAAATGAGGGCAAAACAAATAACAGTGGGTGGGGACAGGGATTGGTGTGTGTTGGCCCTTGGGGGGGGGACTCTGGAGTTCAAACAGTGATGTGGCTCCGTCCAAGGAGTGGCCACAAAGGAGTGGGCTTCACAAACACAAAGAGGACAAACAAAGCACAAGAACACAATAAAAACACACCAGCTGATGCGAAAGACGCGTCTTTAGACTCTTGATTCTCTTATACATACTGTATATTAGCTGATAATGGTTTCTGCTGAGCGTTACCGATGTCTGCAGGTTAGACGGTTGCGTCACAGTTCAAAGCTTGTTAATTTCTCGAGCGTTTGTTTGCCATGACAATATCGGCACGCAAAACCTGTCCTGCTGCTTTTCTTTTCTTTTCTTTTCTCTTCTCTTTTTTCTGACATCAAGCACGCCTCCAGCAAGAGCAAATAAAGTCGACCAGTTTCTGGGAAAATTACCATTAACCTTTACACTACAGCTCGCAAAAATGAATGAAAAAAAAAAAAATCCTCATTTCAGAAATTTTCTTTTTAAAAATTTTTTTTTTTTTTTTTACCTTTGCTTCCTCGTTCACGTCCCAGGTGAAAGAAATGGCGTTGTAGGCGATTTCTTCGATGTTTCCGATGGTGTTGAAGCTTTCTTTGTAATCGGCTGTAAACACCAACAAAAGACAATTTTATTTCTCAGTGATCACGATAACTTTTTCCAAATATGGCTTCCGCATTCAAACCCCGCTTCGAGCAGTTTCCCCAAAATGCAAATCCTGAGTCGACATCAGATCGGGTTTTATTTCAACTTATTTATTTATTATTTATTTATTTATTTATTATTTATTTCAGCTGTAAAAACATCTAAATAAGCACAAGTAGCCTCTAAAAAAAACTGAAACACAATTGAAATTGCTCAATAAACAAATGACACAAGTAGGTAGCTATTGCTTGTTAAGATAAGCACTCGAATGGCACGTTTGGGTTTTATAAGATAAACCCTTATCTATTTGGGCAAATAAACTATTAAAGGCTTCAAAGGAAGTGAGAGGAAACGCAGTAAGGATATCTGGCCCCGAGAACAATTTTTTTAAAAAGTCGGGTGAGCAGGTCAGCTGGTTCTTGTTGACCTGTGTGACAGAAAATTCTCTTTAAATGTAAGATTTTGGGTAAACCAGCAGCTGGGAGTCAGAAAACATCCCTCCATGTCGCGTTCAGGCGCTCGTCTCAGTGCTGGAAAAAGCAGCGTTTGGAAGTTTTATGTTGCCAGAATTTAAAAAAAGAACAACATGTAAAAAACAGTTAGTTTTAGACAGGAAGGTCACATGATTTGAGATGAATGCTTTTAGAGAAGAATACCCCCCCACCCTTCGCTGACCTCCTCCATCTTCCTAACCGCCGTCACGGCGACACTTCCTGGTTCTAGAACAGGTGCATGAAGCAGTGGGCGACAGGTTTACCTGCCGGCGTCCTTTTTGACGCGACCCCCATTCAAATGATTCACCCTCTCTCCCCCCACCCCTGGCCACACCCAACCCCCCCCCGCCCATCGACAAACCCTCCAACCACAATTCCAATTAGATCCCTGCACAGCTTCAGGTTACAGGTGCCGGCCTCAGGGGTGGAGGGGCCGATTGTTCTCCGGAGGTGTTTGAGGTTCTGTGGTCCGGAGTGTTTGTGGGTCGACGGGTGGAAACAGTTCCACCTGTCCCCAGTGGGTCACACCCCCACATTACTGGTTATAGTTACCATTCCACCTCTAATCCTGTCTCTTTTATTTGTGAGAATAAAGTTATCCCTCGTTACTCGTGATGAATGCGTTCCAGGACCACCCATGAAACATTAAATTCTGGGATGTAGCGACAAACTGTTTTACTGTAATGTTGAAACCTCTATCTGAACTCCATTTGTTGATGCCGGATGTTTGAAGGCAGCGAGCGAATGTCGCCACGCGACATTCCGGCATGCTTAAGTTAAAAAAAAAAACAGTAAAACATATAAAACTTAAATCCGCATCAGAATCTGTAAAATCCTCTCATCAGCATCATGAGTTTTAATGTTTTTTTTTTGGACATTTTTAGGTTGAATTTTCAGTTTGTCGTCACTTTGTCAGATAACTTCTTCTTCATGTGTTCGTAAAGCGTACCTGAGAGGTGCAGGTGGGGGTAGCTGATATAAAAAAAATAGGACAACAATATCAATATTTGCATCTTACTGATTAGAATTTATTTCCCCTCAAAATTAGACGGTGTAAAGGGCGCGCCAAAGAAACGTTTATCTCGTCACTAAAAGGGAACAAAAGAGATCTGAAGTGAAGTGAAGAGTGTCCTGGTCTCAGTTCCTGTAAATAAAGGAATTAAGATTAAGATCTAAATTGGTTAAGAAATACTTTCAACAGACCACAACCGGCCAAGGTAACAGTGTGGCTAGCATTCCTCTCCCTGTCCCGACAAGCTATGTATGTGTGTGTGTGTGTGTGTGTGTCTTTTGCCCATCCACCCAAGTCTCCCACATACCTCTGAATCCATGCCTGGCTAACAGGCCCTAGCTTGTCAAACATAAACCGCCTCCAAGCTTCTCACACTCTCGTTCAAGGAGGTGTAGGAGAAAAAACTTGGTTCGGATTCAAATCCGTCAACCGCCATCAACGGCAGACAAAAGGTCAAAAGTCTTGAAACGCTAACGCGACGATCGGCGGCGCGCCGTGAGAAGGAAAAAAAACAAAACAAAACAAAAAAACCCCGTACTGAGGCGGGAGAAAGTTTGTTTCGGATTCTTTTTCTCACGTCGGTGTTTTCTCAGCCTCACGGTCGATGTCGAGGAGATTGAAAAGGATTTGCGTTGTGTGTCCCAGATAATAACCAGACATTAAGAGATTGAAGCGTGGGCGTCTGATGGTGGGCAGCTGAACAGCCCCAGGCAGACGGTTGGGTGGGGGCTTGTTTGCTCTGAGTTGGGTCATGCCTTACGTGTATTACCTGTGTGCATTCCAGCATTTGCAATACCTCAAACCCACCCCTGTCTTTTGGTTTCCGTTTTAATCAATTTAGTTGAGTGTTTCTTGCAGTTTTTCAGTCGTTTAGAGGCAGCAGTGAGTCTTACCGATGTCCAACACTCTCTGTTTGGCCGTGTGCTGCCGGGCGTGCCAGTACTTCCAGTATTTAAGCTGCTCGTCTCGGTTTTTATCTTCGCTGAACACCACCATGATGACGCTCTGGCAATGAAAAAAATTGAAAATAAATACCAAGATTATAGATGTAAAAATCTTTTTTTAGCATTCCAGGCCGAGTTGTTAGACGACATCGATTCCTATCAGCTCCTTATCGCCGATCAATAATGATGACTTTGGCATGAACAAAGTTCATTTCTGCGATCTGCCAATTCAGCAGCCTTGCTAAATAGAAGTAAAACTACAATCTTAAGTATCTATTATATGACCTAATTACAGCTTCCAGACTGATTGTGACACCCTGTTTTTGCCGTAGTTGTGTGCACACACTTTAATTGTGTAATGATGGACCATTGCCATTCATTTAACCTCTGAATGCAGTGGTTTGCTATGGATATTGGACGTCTGGTAGCGATGGTGCTGTGATCTACGATCCCAATGCGTTTAAATGTAGACATCATAAAAATCAACACCATGAATTGTTATAAACCGATATAACCAGACCCAAAACTCCTGAGCCATCCTCCTACTCTAGGATTATTCTTTAATCTGATGTTTGTTCAACGCATGTGTTTCATCTAATGCTTCAATGATTGTTGATGTTTGGTCATGGGCTGACATAATTGCGTTTTTTTACCTGTTCAAGGCGTGTATTTTATGATGAAGGTTTAAGAACTGGAAAGTTTAAAGCTAGTAGTTTGGCAAACTGAGAATCAACTGAGAACGACTCAAAATGCCGAGGACTATTTGCTGAGAGGCGTATTACTCATTCGTGCCTCTTTTCTTTGTGTAAATAAACTACGGAGGAATGAGAAAAGTTCTTCACGACGCGACGATGCTGTGAGCTTTGCTTAAAAATGGCTCCAGTCCAGTTCGCCCTGTGGGAGCGACGGGTCGCTGTTCCCTTCCGTACCAGCAGGAGGCGGTATAGGGAATTGATAAAGCTAATAAAATGAACAAATGCAGGGAAAAAACGCGCCCGAAAATCTGAGCAAAAAACTCAAAAGTCCGACAGGAAGCAACAGGAAAATGAAATTGAAAAAATTAGAAAATTTAAAAAAAAAAAGAAGATAAAATGAAAACAAAGGGGGGGAGGGGGGGGCTCACCCGGACTTTGCTGATTGGGTGACGGAGCCGTTTGTTGGAGCTGAGTTCGTTGAGCGTCACGGCGTAGAACTGGCCTTTATTCAGGTAGGTCATTGGCCCCTCCCCCTGCTTCTGACGCAGCGAGCGAGTGGCGTCCAGCGTGTACTGGAAGCTGTCACTGGAAAAACACACACACACACACACACACACAAGACGATATATGATCACACACAACAAAGTGGGATGGGGGTACGGCAACAACTCCTGCATTCCTTTCTGGATCGTTTCCCACCCGTGTTTTCATTTTTAGAAAACGTCCCATATTTTAATATCAGGCTGTAACATATGTGGGGTGTGATGACAACAGGGTGAAGTGTGTATTCTGAGCGACTTACACTCCATTCTGGTGAAATAAGAAGTCGTCTGCAGGCAGAGAGGAAGACGTGTGGTACTTCTGCTGAGAACGCAAAGGAGGAGGACATTATTTGAGTGCAATAATGACTGGATAAATATTAGAAAATATTTAAAAAAAACAGAAATATTTGGCGGCATTATCACCATAAATAAAGATCTGGAGATCTCAGACGTACAGAAAACAATTTTTTCAGTGTGACAATCAGGCTTCTCATGCTTTAATGACTCTTTTGTGCTCCTGATACTTCATTAAATGTGGTTTTCATGTGTAGATTTTGCTTATATAATATAATTCTGCAAAAAAAAAGACAAAAAAGAGCAGGATTCCCTTGAGGCCAATTATTCATCTGTTTGGGGTGTGTAAATTTAGGTTCACCCAAACTGCATGATTTTTGGAATGATGGGAAAAAGGAAGAGAGATAATCCACTGAACAGGACAAAGTGTAGATTTAACATAGTCTTCCTCACTGCGTCTCGCTCCTCCTCGTACGGGCTGTCCGGCGGGCTCCGCTGGTCTTCCTTCACGTAGGAGTGGCTGACGGCGGTCACCTCGTACGGACTCGGTTCGTAGATCACCCTCGCCGACTCCTCCGCCTCCACCCGGAAGTGAAGCCCCTGTCCCGTCATGAAGACCGGGGCGTACATCTCCGCTTTGACCACGGCCACGGCCGGCGAGCTTCCGTCCCCCGAAGGGTCCCCGGCCCCCGATGCAGCAACCGCCGCCGCCGCCCCCGTCCCCGTCAGGATGCTGAACGGCTCCCTTTTGCTCTCCTGGTGCTCGGTGTTCAGCGACAGGTTGACGGGGACGGATTTGAGGACCTGGACGCGGTTGTCCACTGGCTCCACCTCGCTTTGGTTGCTCGGCAACGCAGGCCTGAATAAAAAACAAGATGGAAATGATATTAAAAGTTGCTTATGACCAAGACAAATATAAGATTTATATAAAAATATGAAATCACCTGTTCAAAAATATTTTTTCTAAACGTTTTCTGTCTCTTTTTTGTTCCAAAAGCTAAAATACTTTTTTTTAAAATTAATTAAAATTAAAATTTTGCATCTTCTCCGCAGGGTTTAGCAGGTTTTTGTTGGCCTGATCCCAGTCTGTGTTTCTAAAATTCAGTGTGTCAGTGCTTCAAGGCTCACTCGTCCATGATGTTTACACACATGCATTCTAGAAGAACCTGTCACAACCCTATCTCCACCACTTATCTTTACACGTTTAGCTTGATAAAGCTCTTTTACATGTAACCGTTTTGAAGCCACAGCCGCTGAACACCAGGATTTAATTCCACACATTGTCTGCTAGCAACTACATGTTTGACTTTTTTTTTTTCTTTCTTTGCCTTTCCGTCGGTACATGTGCAATTTTAGACGCCCAAATTCACTGACCTCTTCTCCTGCTCCTCTGTTAACTCAGCAGCTTTTGGAACAGGTAGGAGCCTCTTTTCTTTCGGCACCTGTGAGGAAGAGAGAATAAAAATGGATTCCTGAACAACACAAGAAAATAATAAAAAAAATGTAACTTCGCCCAAAGAGATGAACGACGTGTTTTTCCTATGCTGGAATCAGGAAATGTGATGCACTGACAGCCTGATTGTTGGTGTGCTGTCCATCTAGAACACATGTGTCAAACTTAAGGCCCGGGGGCCAAATGTGGCCCTCCACATCATTTTATGTGGCCCGCGAGAGCATAAGTTAGAATGTTTAAAAAATAAATAAGTCAAAAGTTTGCTTTGACCAGAACTACATTTCCCACAATGCAGTAATTCAGCCCATTATAACACTGACAAAATCATTCCTAGTCCTAACTTGTGTTTTAATGTTATTTTTCTTTATTGATTGATAGTTTGATCCTTGATTGATGGAGTTCTGTGGGTTTAATAACCTGATAAATTAAAAGTTAAAACAGAGAAACAAGTCAAATTACTTTTTCTGTGCAGCTGTAATGTTTGTAACTTGAATAAGCAATAAATTCAGAGTTATTAAACATTAAGAAGTATGGAGGATCTGAGGACGTTTCCTGACCTTGTAGTAGTCGTAGAGCAGACCCAGGGCGTTGGCGCTGTCCTCGTCCCCGTTGATGCTCATCATGGCCTTGGTGGCGGCTGTCAGCGGGTTCTCCAGGTACGACCTCCATGCCTCGTCCTCGCTGGTGTAGGCCCGCCGCACGGCGGGGAAGGAGCTCTCGTTGGGGACCACCACCACCAGACGTTTACTGACGGGATTCAAAATCAAAAAATGCAGATTTAAAAACTCAAAGTTCCACTCACTCGCTCTTTATTTGGAACATTATTTGCTGTTATATAATTATAATATTAACAGGTCACACTTCACGGTTTTATCTTTACCCCCCCTTTTGTGTGTACATGGGAGTGTCTCCCTGCTCTTTAGGCCCACTTAAGTCGAGATCACAGACCAGCTAAACACACACTGTTGTCACAACATCACTTTGAACTCAGCCAATCCCGAGCGAGGCTCTGAATGTGTCGCTTTGCACAATGAGCAGAAACACCTGAATTCATCTAGTCTGGGTTCTCTTGAATCATTTGACTGCAGCTCATATTTCAAACTGACAGAATGTCATAGAAACAAGTTGATCAGAGATCCAGGATGCAGGAACTCACATGAGAAATGTGCAACATGAAGAGGCTCAGGCTGTTTCTCTGATTTTCACGAACTCCTTTCTGCCAAATAAAACAACCCTTGTCTGCACCGCCTCTCATTTGTGATGTCACAAATCTGTGACATCATAACTGAACCCAAAATGTTTTTAACATCTCTCCTTTATCCTGCATGATCAACGTTTTTTTTTAAAATTGCATCTCAAATTACACGTTTAACTCTACGCTCCCATCTATTTCTCAAAATACGGTTTTTGTAAATCAATTATTAAAACTTCAATCAAATTGCTTTACAGTTATTGATCTCTCTCTGCCTCTCAATGGAGCTAAAAGGCAAATATAAAATCATTCTAGTCTGTTTCTACTCTGGTGGATTCTTTAAAATATTAATATTTTGGGTCACAATGGTGTTAGAAATATCTGTAGAAAAGCTGCAGAAAAATTTGCAACAAGCAACCACGATAGATATTATACTGATCCATATTTAATACATAATAGAACAATTATTGACATAATAATACATAATGTACAACTTATTATTATTATTACCAACAACAACAATAATAACAAAACAAGAATAAGAATAAGAATAACAATGAGCGGGTAAGGAGCTGATCATTTCAATTAGAATTTATAATCTTCATTATTTATTATTAATTATTAAACTTTTGGTAGTAGTTTTTTTTCCACATGTATATTAATAAACGAATAAAGAATAAAGAATTAGATATATTCTGTCCATTCTAACGACTTTTCCGTTGCAGGAGTATCTTTGACTCTCATGCAATCGTTTTGATTTCATCATCGGTATAAATCGAGGAGCTCCTGCGGGACAAAACAACACTGAGGCCCCCGGACGGACGACAACACGCCGCCCGGTTCACCGAGCAGCTCCATCGCTCTCTGCGAGGCCTCAAATAAGAAAAAAATAGAAAGCCACGCAAAAAGTGAATCTAAAACTGTATTTCCCGTCAGACGCGAAAAGATTTTGCAATTTCACTTTTTTGCACTTTGAAAACTTTTCCCATCCCCAGTCAAAAATGGCGATTTCAGCTCAAACGAAATCCACGGCGTTAAGATTGCAAAACTTAATCCTCCTGGAAAATAAAGTTAATTATTTCTCAACAGTTTTCCCAAAGATATCATAACAAGAAAGTGATATTCTCTAAATCTTCTCACACAGCCCGATTTATTTTAAAGAAAAAGAAGAAGAAAAAAAAAAAAGACTTTCTTTTAATTTCTAGTGTTATTCTAGAAACACTTCCAAAGTGTTCTCGCTTCAAAGTTGAACCCATCCCCGATCCACTCAGCTGGCTCGATCACTTACTTGTCTGTCTCCTGTGACATATTTTGCTTCCTCTACGATTCTTCCTTGTGAAACTGGACTTTCAAGTCGGAGCAGGTAGTAGAGGAGTGAGCTGCCAGAAGTTGGGCTACAGGTAAGTCGACTTTCCTCCTTTCTCCCTGCCCCTCTCTCTCTCCTCCGCTCCACCTGGGCAGGTGAGACCGCTTTTGTTCCCGGCAGCCAATAAACACTCCGTTTCCTCTTTACCTTCGGTTTCCACGCGGATTATTAAATATAACAACATATCCCGCTGCCATTCGTGACAATATTCGCTTACTTTTAAGCGTAGTGGGTTCACTTTTTGCCTGAAATTCTTTCGCTGTAGAAGAATTGCGAGGTTGAGGGCGAGTCTGGCGCTGATTGGCTGCCGCGGAGGAAAGCTGAGCTCTGATTGGTTTAAGGGCTCCCAGAGGCAGGTAAAGGCCCGCCTTCCAAACAAACATAAAGAGGGCATTGAATGCACCGTAACGATGCACTGGACAGGGATTCAGGGGAATATACAAAGAACAAAGTGTTCCTGCCTTTATCTTTGATTTAAAATGAGGTTTTTAGGTATTTACTTAAAATAACAAGCCTGTAAATTCTTATATTGATGCATGATTCCTCACAGGGAGCCTCACACCGGACCCTCCTCCTCCTGCAGCCACTGATCTCAACTTTTCCCCCCTTAAAGTTTTCCTTCTGACTCGTTTGGTATTGACAACAGACAGAAGGCAGGGAGGAGCCCTGTCATTATCTGACACAATGCCTTTGTCCACCTTAATGAAGCCATTGTAGGTGGAGATCCAAGTGTTTGGGATTACCCTGCAAGAGCAAACAATGTGTGTATCTATGTGTGTGTGCTTGTGTGTGTGTGTGTGTGTGTGTGTGTGTGTGTGTGTGTGTGTGCATGTGTGTCTTTGTATGACTTTTACACTTCCTTCAACATTTTTATGCACTTTTACCCACTGATGGTTTTTTTGTTTTGTTTTTTTAATCATTTCTGATTTTGTTGCGTCTGTTTTTCATTTGATACCACGATCACAAATTCAATGTGTGAGCGTCTGCAGAGGCTGTGCCTGTTTGCTCAGTAAAACCAGTTTAATTTAATCTTCACCAACATCTTAATTGTTCTATCAATAAGATAGAATGTCATTAAATGAATGCCGATAATATTTTTTGTCATTATTGAACTTTTAAAAGGTCACAAAAATATCAGGAAGCTCTTAAACATGAGAGCATCTCCTTATTTTAAGATTTAAGTTACTTTATTAATCTTAAGTGAGGATATTCTTTTTTCACTTGATATATATTTTTATTAAACACACATACATCCTGGAGCACACACACATGCGCGCACACACACACACACACACACACACACATACACATGAACGGCCATATAGCAGCGCTCTTGCCCAAGGGCACCTCAGCAGAGCTCTGGAGGTGAACTCACACCTCTCCAGCTACCGGTTCACACCCTGACTTTGGTCCAGCTTGGACTGGTGGACGGAGTTACTGCCTCTTACTTATATTTGACAGCTGTAGACACTATAAATAGCGAGATTTTACATTGAAAACATGCAAAAATCTTATGAAATACCACATTAAACAAGTTGTTTTCCACCTTTTTTTTTAGCTTGTGAGGCGTCACCAGAAAGCAGAGCAGCTGGAATCTGTTGTCATGTTTCAGATCTTCTTTAGGTGATAGATGAGTTGTCATAGTCCTTCATGAGATGTGGGATGAGGGAAGACAGAGGGAAGTTAGGCTATGAATGAGACATGAATGTTAGAAGAGGAAGAGGAGGAATTAAATGAAACGCTTAATAATAAGGAAGATTATTCCCACTGTCATTTATCGTCGCTATTCCCAGAAGAGACTACATCTTTAATTCACAGTCGATACTGAATTAGACATTCAGGCTATTTGTAATGGAATATATTTACATGGCGGCATTGGTGCTTTCAATTAAATAAAGAAGGCCTTCTGGCTGCAGTCCGTGCCAGAGGACAGAAGTGTTCCTGTCATCCTGTTTTGTTTGGGGCAAAAACATCAGAACGCTTCTTGCCCCATTGCAACGTTTTACTTAGTTACAAATGTTACACATAATACAGACCAGACAAACAGCGCCTCAGCTGGATTTGTGGAAACGGTTGCGATGCCAGTTTCCAAAGCTGGTTTGTCCGTGTGATAAAATTACTTATTCATGCCTGCAGGTGATCTGGTATGGAAATCTAAAAAAATAATTTTCAGATTCAGTTTAACCGTCAATGGCATAGGTATGAGTGTGTGTGTGTGTGTGTGTGTGTGTGTGTGTGTGTGTGTGTGTGTGTGTGTGTGTGTGTGTGTGTGTGTGTGTGTGTGTATTTGCGTGCCCTGCAGGGGATCACTGCTATCCTCCCTTGTCTAATTTGTTTTACAGAGCACCTGGGCCTTTTCTGAGCTCTGGCTGTGTTCAAATAAAACTCCTAGATAAATACAGGTGGAGCTCTTTTCTCTGGCGACATACAGAAAGAAACGAACGGCAGTAAAACAAAAGAGCAGGAGGGTCGGAAAGCCATAGAGAGCTATGTGTCTATTCACCTTTATGCTACTGATTCATTAATGCTTGGGTCTTCATGTTAGAAATGAATAGTTAACGAGTGTTGGGGGTGCAAAGTGACCACAAAGCAACACGAACCGACCAGGTAGAGAAGAACCCTGATCATAAAAGACATGCAAAACGCCCACCAGGAGACACAAAAACGACCTGGGCGAGATGGAAACCAACAACGAATCAGATGCAAAGCAATCACCAAGACACACAAATGACTGAATAGATGCAAAGCTCTGTGTTTGTCCGAGGGGGTGGGAGCACCGGGTGAGGGGTTATAATGTCTCCATGCAAGAGTCATTCAGGAATCTAATGTGAGACGGATTTCTGGCTTGGAATAATTTAAATAATCTTATGTGTAGGATTCTCTCCTGTTAGTTTCTTTCTCCCGCAGCCTCTCCTGATGACTTCTCCCACCCGGAATGTTGTCCATGTGGAAGGATGACGGATGAAACGACACACAGGTTAGCAGACAAGCTGCCACAAGCAGGCACGGGCAAGACGGTCCAACAGTCCCAGAATACCTTCAAATGTGTGTGTGTGTGTGTGTCTGTTTGTGAGAGAGGTGAAAGATGTATCCTACATACCAGGAATCGTGTGTGTGTGTGTGTGTGTGTGTGTATGTGTGTGTGTGTGTGTGTTACATGGGGAAGCAGCTTGTCAGGACTTGGCCAGGATTAAGTGTCTACCTGTTTGAGTACAGGAACTCAGAGCTGAGACAGAGACAGGGACTCGTATGGATTGGGGGTGGGGGGGGGGTGTTGTCTCAGATTGGAGGATGAGGAGGATGAGTAAGAGATGAAGAATGAATGAATGAATGAATGAATGAAATAGAATATTAGTGGCGAGACAGACCTGAAGGCCATTTTTACAGGCAGATTACAGACAAACGTTCATCTTTTGACACACAGACGTGATCAAATATAAACTGGACGATTCATCTGGGGGGTGTGGGGGGGGGTCTCCATATTCACATTATTTTCAGAATCTTTCTGTCTTTTTCATGCTGAGTTCATTTTTCATGATCATATTATGCGCACATGAAGTCATTTTAAGGCCCATCGATTGTTTGCAATCATGATAATAATAATAATAATAATAATAATAATAATAATAATAATAATAATAATAATAATAATAATAATAATAATAATAATAATAATAATAATAATAATAATAATAATGTATTAGAACTAGGTTTAATGATGCTTACTATTTACAGTATTACATTTGCATGTCACTTAAACCATGCATCCCTAGTTCTGCATCACTGATGAGTTATTCTGAACTTTCAGCTCTGATTGCCAGAATAAGAGCATGGATAAAATACACGTGTGTGCTGGTGAACAGTTGTGTATCGACGGAATCAGAAATGCCACCACGTTTGTGTGCCGTTGACTCAAAGTCGACCCAAATATCACAGCGCTGCTGCTGAGAGTGGGGTTAGTGGGTCCTGTCAGCACCTTCACAATCAGCCTCTGTCTGACCGACAACAGACCTCACCGCTTCGTCAGTTTGCACTGTGTGTGTGTGTGTGTGTGTGTGTGTGTGTGTGTGTGTGTGTGTGTGTGTGTGTGTGTGTGTGTGTGTGTGTGTGTGTATCAAGGTAAGTAATTAGCTTTTCCCCCTGGAGGCCTGCTTTGCCCTCTTTGTCTATTTTTTTTTTCTGCATCTCAGGTCAGTTTTAATAAAGGAATTAACAAAATAATTTGCATTGCGCTGCACTACGCTTCAATGAATCTTTGTTATGGCAACCAAGTCACATGATGCAAGGCTTCATGAAGGTGAGGGGTGGAAGTTACCAGCATGTGGAGGTGTTGTGAGTGTGTCAAGGCTTGTGTACTGCCCGACTGGTCTGGCAACATTGTGGCATGTCATTGGTGGCGGCGGCGGCGGCAAAACCTGTCCGTTTGGAAAGAAAAGGGAAAGCGAGAAAGCAGAGCAACAAGAGGAAGTGGCCACTGAGGAAGATGAACTCCAACTTCCTCTTCTCTCAACAGCTTCCACAGAAAGAAAAGAGGTCACATTCACCTCAGTGGCCACAGGTTCTCCCTCTATGTGTGAACTTTTGTGTCAGGTAGTGAGAAAAATTGAGATGCATGGTTAAAGAATTGTTATAAACCCTTGCCTTACCTGTTAGAAACCTTAGAAATACGGTCATCCAGTATAAAATGTAAAACAAAAACTGATTATAGATTCTTTCCTGCAAAATTCTGCTTCAAACAAACACTTGTCTGAGCCAAAAGTCAACCTGAAAGCCCTGAAGGCGGGAGGAAGAGACCCAAACGGGAATGAATCTCAGGCTGTCTGTGGCAAACCCCTGCTTATTCAGACACACAATGAACACCCAGATAATATTCTCCTTCATTATTGAATAGATGACACCTGGAAGATTTGCTTTCACACAGACCCTAAGGCGGGAAAACCTCACCCCAGACCTAAGCTAACAAGTCCCTGCACAACAACCTCCAGGGTGGGGGAACTTGAGCAATGTGTGGCTTTTGTCATTTTTCCCCTTCCGTCTTTCTTTTTACGTTTTTTTTTTTGCCCCACTCTGAAAGCATAATCACACCCTTCTCTCTTGAGATATTTCCCCTTTCACAAAAGACTGAAAGGATTGTCTCTCTTTTCTTATGATGTGAGGGGGGAAAGCAGGTAGATGAAGGGGGGGGGGGACAATGGCTGGCTAGAGACTTTTCTCACCATGATAAAATTTCTCTTTAGAAAGTCATGACATCTAAATGAAGAGCTCCAGTGGGAATTAGTGTTGCAAAAAATGTTCATTCAAACATAACACGTTAATTTTTTATTTATTGAGATGATAAATGTCTTATAACTTACCCATAATCCACATTATCCTTGTTTCTATACAGTGCCATGTGTACGTATATGATCATAACATAATAATAAATGCTGAATAGATTAAAGAGGACTTATTATACACGACAGAACACGTCACAAATATTTAAATTGAAATTGTTACTATAATAATTATTCTGGAATATTATTATAATCATTACTGTTATATGAAATGAATGAATGAATGAATGAATGAATGAATGAATGAATGAATGAATGAATGAATAATCACAAAGGGAAATTATTTCATGAATAAATGAATGGCATAAGTATCGGTGTAATGTTGTTGTGTTGCTGTGCTTTGTTGTGTTTTGTGTCGTCAGACATGCCCCTCATTTTTCATCCCCCATACTTGCCACCTAGTGTTATTTTAAGGGAACTTGTCTTTAATTACAGTACATACATGATATGTCGACTAAAATTGGATATAGTCAGCTGTTCAAAGGTCCAAAGTTAACTTTGAATTATCCCAGCAAACAGGTGAAAAGACCACAATGATTAAAAAAAAGAAAATTTGCAATACTGGAACACAAGAATCCAAAACAAAAATGCTGATAAAAATGTAGGGAAAAAACCAGAAAGAATCTGAAGTAGTATGACACATGTTCATCATAGTTTTTCCTGTAGACTGTATGTAGACAACTAGATTGATGTACATGCTTACTAATATTAAATACATTTTTTAAAAAGTCAGTCATGGTGAAATAAAGAAAGGGTCATTTTGTTTTACATTAAATCTCTTCTGAAAAATTTTAATTGCAAT
The DNA here is from genome assembly GCF_040054535.1 of Antennarius striatus. Taxonomy (NCBI): domain Eukaryota; kingdom Metazoa; phylum Chordata; class Actinopteri; order Lophiiformes; family Antennariidae; genus Antennarius; species Antennarius striatus. The sequence goes on along the minus strand of NC_090789.1, from coordinate 3,506,285 downwards.
GATGCCAAAATTGCTGTTCTAATACAAAAACCACTCTGCATGTGCAAGTCAAATATTTATATGTAGAGTGTTTTTCATCTCCTAATTCCAATCAATAATGAAACATTATCAAGTACTGTAGTAGATAGCGGTTGCAGTGGACAAACTATAGGCTACACTTTTTTTTGGATAATGCTTTAATTAAAGACAGCTTGTAATCTGATAATTGATAAATCTAAACTAATACAATGTTTTAGATTAGTTTTTCCTTAATCTATTTCTTTCTTAATCTATTTTTAAATGTAATCGTCCCCTTCGTTTATTTAAACGTGCACTAACCAAATTCCACCACGTGGTGGCAACACTGTGACGTCATGTATCCATAGCATGACGACAACGAGCAGCCACACGACATTCACGGGTTCCTCGTATAATCGTAAACCAGTCAACACACTTGTTCAATCAAGAGCGTAATTACATTCCTCCTTAAATTCAACTAAAAACCTCATTTAACAAACTTAAAACTTATACCAAACAGCATCTTTCTTGATCATGATGTTAACTATTTATTTACCAGTCAATTAATTAAGTCACATTCGTCGAAATTGCTTCTGAAGTTAACTTTGGGCAAATATAAAAGCATATGCGGCTTATTATCTTAATCCATTAAATATTAAAGGCATTTCTGGTGAAGTTAAAATGTACGATTGTCTTTGAACGCAACAGTCTGCTTTAAGGACCTGGGAGCGGACCAGCTGCCGTACTTCAGCGTGTTCGCCCATTAAAAACCACACGTGCTGCTGTTCTTAAAAGGTAAGACCTGCTTCTATTCAAGGCTTTGTTGAACTTTAACCCCAGGTTGTTACTTTTCCATTTTCATTTGACCCACAAGCTGAAGAAAATATCCGCTATACTGTTAGCCTGCTAGCTAACGCGGTAGTCATGCTCGAGGCTATCCTGGAGAAGAACACGTTCCGTCTTGAGTGACACCTGGAGCTCAGGTCCAGGTAGGAGTTGGATCCGGGTTCAGGGAAAACAATCGTGTCAGACGAACAGCCCTAACCGAACTGTGGTGTGGTTATAAACACGACAGGAGGACGTGTTTGAACGGTAAACAAAGCTGAGGAGCGGACATGAGATCAGGATAAAGATAGCAACTGACATGCTAAATACCACGTGTTTTCTTACATTTGAAGAATAATGTGAAGGTGATGACAAATTTAACCTTATTAACCGCATTAAAACTAGTTTTGATTTTTTTTAAAACCACAATTTTCACAAGGTAACTACTGCTAGTTAACCATTGGCACATTGCTGACTAGTGCCATGGGTCTACTATTAATAGAAGTTGCTGTACAGGAAAAGTGCACTACTATCAGACCACGTGTTCAAATGTCCCATTCTCAACCTTCACGGAAAGACTGGTACTTTGGAAATATGCATCACCCAAAACCGAGTGTTGATGCTGATGCAGCATAAAGTATGTAGACCTTTTTATTATCCTAGACTCAAAATCATTTATCAGATCAGAGTAAATATCAGTAGAGACAAAATGAGAATCTGTTTCACTCAAAAATGCGTTTTTTAAATTGAATTTGTAGAATCTGCAGGACTTAATATTGTTGTCTTTGCTTATTAATGTCTGGATGTAAGAATTTCTTAGGATGCAGGCTTTGATCATTTACTGCTGTAAACTTGTTCCCTTGAATTTCTTGTATTCTTGTGATTTAATGGCGCTGCGGAAATCAGGGTTGATCTTGTTTACTTTATCTGACCTTGGCTGACTGGGGGCAGCTGGTTTATTGCTCGCTTATTATCGAGTATTTATAGAGAATACGCTTGTACCTGCTTTTAAGGCATTGTTATGACAAATTTGTTTTATAGTAAGAGAATTTCTGCTCTCAGATTTGTGATAGCATCTATCATCCATTCTTTTTGGAATGACAGTTAACAGTGTTACACAGTTTTATTATGCAAGCAATAAACCAACTATTGTCGGGACTTGTTTATAGTAGATGTGTATCGACAGTAAAACAGTTTATGTCCACAACACTGACGTTTATCAGTAAACACGATGTTGTTTTTCTTTGTATTCTCATCTAGCTTTTGCCAGAATGGCACGAGGGCATCAGAAGATTCAGTCTCAGCAGAAAAACGCCAAGAAACAGGCAGATCTAAAGAAAGCCAAAGGTCACGATCAAAAGACTGCAGCCAAAGCAGCGTTAGTGTTCTCCTGTTACGTGTGCAAGGTGAGTGTGTAGCCTCAGACACCTAAAGATGAGAAATCATCCAGGATGGAAAACACTTATTTCGTATGAGACATTTATAAAAGATAATAAACACATGATTTTGTTTCATTTCTTGTTTTATTTTCTTTCCCACAGTCCCAGATGCCTGACCCAAAAACCTTCAAGCAACACTTTGAGAGCAAGCACCCAAAATCTGCTCTCCCACCAGAGTTAGAGGGAGTGGAGGCGTAGACGATCAGCTGAGAAACCAGTCCAGGTTTTTCAGAGCTCTGCACATTTTGCCAACTGGCATGCAGTCCCGTTTTCACTTGTGGTTAGTTCCACACAAGGCTAAGGCCAAGTAATTGTTTAAGTTTCATGGCTGGCAGAGATCTGAAATAATCCAGAAAGGATCCAACAGGTTTCAGGATTCCTCTCTTTGCTGATAAAGTTTTTCAGAATGGACTCCTCACTGATTCCCTGATGCGTTGCGCTCACATGAGTATTTCTTGCTGCTGGCCCCTCTTTGCCGTTGATTGAAGCTTTGATGAACTGATTGTCCAATCACACAACATGCTCTTTGAGGTTAATGTATACAGTGTTCTTAAATGCAACACTGTTGTGGAAGAACTCTTGATTCACTCTGAAGTAATCATGGGAATGAACGATTCATTAATGATCAATATTCAGTCAATGCTATGCTATAAGGATGTCTGCCCTGTTTTGCTGCAATTCTTTGCTAACCCACTTGGAAATTATTGTTAGATTGACAATTTCCAACCTGCTATGAGAATTCACAATACATTTTTACTGGGACTTGGCAGGGATAGGTATATGCTTGGTAATTGAAGGTGTTTTTCAATGATTTATTTTAGTGTTTTATTAAAATGTACTTGCTGTTCATGTGCTACTTTATGTCTTTATTTTATAAACCAGCATCTTTTGTGTTTTGTGGGACACACTATGAAACTGTCTTTGAGTGGATGGAATTATTAGGATTTATCTGAAGTGTGGTCTTATAAGCACTTTATCATGCCTGTGAGTTACAGATATTATGTGTAAGTTTTTTTTTCTTTGTAGACCCAGGTTTACTACTAGGTAATAAGTATTCTTGCCCATTTAGTTTTAAGGACAATTGTCTCACAGGTGTACATTTAAAAAGTGTATCTCGCACGCGCCCAAGACATTTCCACTGTAAGTAGATGCAGAAAGGACACACTAACCTATAAAAATCACCTGAGGACAGAAAACAAAATGTTTGATGCTCACAATTTCTCAGGGATAATGCATTACAGATGGGGGGGCATCGTTTCCGAAGGTTATGTCTATGATAAAACATCCATTACTGTGACCCTGAACTGAGTTAACCAACTAAATATTTTATTCAATATAAACAATGAACATCGAAATAGAACGTGACGACATGTGGAAATGAGGACCGTGATTAGCACAACACTGGCACCACATCTAAAACCATATCCAAATTATAATTAAACATGAGATGTTAAACTTGATACCATTTTTTACAAGCTGTGTTTTCTTTTGTTGTCCTCAAACCCACTAATCAATTCTGAAAAATAAAACAATGAGTGATCCCTTTTTACACGCCATGACACACCAGCTCAATTGATTGAAATATTTTGTCGTCTTGCCATAAATAACTATTACATCGGGGTTAAAGATTCTTATACGAAGAGTTTCTATAGTTTCTCGTAGCCTGTTCCTCCATTTCCTCACAAAAAGTTCATCGCCTTCATTTTCATAAAACTTGTGAATGAAAAAGCAATAATGCACGATCTATCATACAAACACACAGATCTGCCAACTCTTTTGTGATGCTGAAATGTTTAAAATGGGGAAAAATGTGTATACTATTAAAGTATTTGTTCAAGAATCTTTTAATTGTACTTATAGACCGAGTACCTGTGTATGGTTTGGCAGGCTGACCTCCACATTTAGAGCACGAAAAACTTTTATATAAGTATGTTAAATAGGAGGCTCTCAGCTACTTGACACATCTGTGTGAAACCATTCAAATTGGATTTTAAAACAGTTTTAAGAGACAAGTTGCGTTTTTGCAACACAGGTGGAACAGGTGAAATGAGGGTGGGGGCTAGATTAGTGAGGCGGTCATTTCTATTATACAAGATCAATCTTTAAATCCGGTGGGCAAATACCTGGAATAAACTTTGGCTGTTAAAGACTTAAGACAAAGTAAAACTTTCACCATCTTTGTTAAAAAAAAACCCTTGATCATGGAAAACAGAAGCAAGGGAGTCGGTGACTGACAGCACAGCTCGCTGCGGTCTGGACAGAACCAAGTCTACCAAAGCAAAGGGGGGTAACCGTAGCTACTAGAGTTGCCTCATAAAGAACTCTTTGACATTATATCAGTTTGGTGTGATTTTGAAGTAAGTTACATATTGATAAATACAGAGCACAAACATAACAAAATATAATAAAGTAAATACTGAAAGACTTCCCGTTTCTCTCGTCATTCGGGGACGGGACCCCGTTACCGGCGAAAATGGAATCACCTGGAATAGCAGGAAGTGTCCGCAGCAACGCAGAAGCGAGCTCCAGCTATCGGAATGTTAAAATTGAAAGGAATTCAGGATTATATAATTATAATATATAATATATATTATTATGGTAAACAATCTATACTACTACTTTTCCATATATTGGCGCATCTTGATATCGTTAAGGCTAACATTTCTTGTGTTTCAATATAACCAGATAAACTCACGAAAATAAATAATAACTACGAGATAATCAAAGCTACACTATGGTAAAAAATAAAATTAAATAAAATAAATTAAAAAAATCAGCTCATAGGAAGAGGGAATATCATATTTAGTCTGTCCAGCCACGCTTCCGGGTCAGGTTTAGTTTACATTTACATGCTAAAAAGGGACTTCTTCGGCGAATTTCCTTCTGAAATGTGAACATTTTCTTGTCCTGTCCAACCTAAAATAAATTAGTCAACTCGTTTTGGATAAAGTGACGTGGAGTGTTTGCTCTTTCAATCATAGGACCATAAGCAGTGTCAATTCATACATTTACAGGCGATTTCAGAAAATGTAGGGGAAAACGGTAAAAGTTTTTTTTATAGGCATTACTGACGTAACTATATTTAAATCAGAATAACTAGTTTTTTTAAAAAAAACAAAATACAAGAGAAACTTGATAAATCTTTAAAACTGCCCCAACGGCCATGTGCATGTAAAATTTGGTTGTCTTAGCAACCGCTCTGACGTCATTCGTCCCTGCTCGACCCTGCTCCAGTGCCTCTGATTGGAGGGAAACCCCGTGGATGAGCGGGAGAGAACGTCAGCTGTGCGGCTGGAAATCAGGAACAACACCGTCTAACGACACTCGCAGGTCAGTTCACATGTATTTAAAACTACCAATCTCTGCTGCTTCGTAACTTAATTGTCAAACTAGCTCTACGCAGCTCGGGGACTGTTTTATTCCGTACACGATTCGCTGATACTGAACCAGCGTTTGCACCGCTGCTCGGTCATTGTTCGGCGCTTCCTGAACGGGAAGTGCACCTTAACCCATCTAAGCTAACGTAAGGTATTTTGTTCGCTGTGTGTGTTTTTTTAGCATATTTTCTAATTATTAAAACTAGCTTCTTCTTTTTTTTACACGAAACAAACTATAATGAATGCTTAATTTTCGTAAAACCAACAGCTCTGGTTTGTTTCCGGGAAGCGAAAAAGGGCGTTCACTGTAGGTTGAACTGAACGAGGCTCCTTTCATGCTAGTTCAACTGAATCGGCTAAACCATTAATCGGCTATATCTGTTCACAACAGCCTTATTAACACTTTTTTTTTATTTAAACGACTAAATAGACCAGTTTTCATTAGATGATGTTTTTTAGGCGTGTATCCTGCCCGTAACACCGTCGTAACTCGTTGGGCAGGTGAGTGTGTGACGTGAAACAGGGTGGCCGACATTCCTTGGAAGGGTGCAGGTGTGTGAGTGTTGGCAGATGTGACTCACCTGGTCTGGATTTTTATTCAAATTTTATTCTTCGTTAAAGGCTGGTTCCATAAGTTGGACACTCCTGTATTACAACCAAGTAGTTGGTAAGCCATATTTTATTTTTAACTTCAGAAAAAAGTTTGGGGAATTCTCCTTTCGCTTCGTTCGGAGGTTGCCTTCCGATCGAAAAATGATAAGTAATCGATGTCTCATCAGATCGAAACCAGCATCTATATTTTTTTTAATAGCTCACTATAGTTTGTCTCACCTGTATAAAAGTGAAAGGCGTGGTTCAAATTCAGTAGCATTTAAACCCTGCATTTATTTCCCATATGGTCGTTGTTTTTTCTGTACAGAATGGCTCATCTGAGAGTGATTGATTAATAACTGCAAAATTTTATTTCGTTTGTTAGTAATGTAATGTGAGAATTTACGGTTTTCCTTTCTTCACGTGGGATTGCATTCATTACATAATCTTGGGTTTGGGACTGCTGGCTAGAAAAGAACACATCTCTTAAAGATGGCTGCTTGTTCTCTGACGAAACGACTTGGAAGTTACCTGGTTATAAATCAATGACAATAACTTCCGTTAATAGGTTAACTCAGAAAATAATTTTGATCAACGTTTTACATAGAATTTATCCCCCCAGCCCACTTTTTTCATTTCACATGGATGACACACATTTATTCCAAATGAAGGACCAAAGTGGTTTGAGGACTTTTTGATAAGTGGACTGATACATGATGGTAGTGTGTTTTAAATGAGTATGTTAAGTCTGAATTGCTATATTCTCTTATTAAATAAAATGTCAGAGACTATGACAGACATTCCATGATGTCTACATCCTTAAAATGCTGGATGGTGACAAAGTCCCAAAAGTATTCAGAGAATGTCCTCTTCAAATTAATATTATATTCATACCAAAAATCTGATTTGTATTTCACCATCATGTTGCCCTGAATATTTTTTTTTCCTGCTGTTCTCCCTTATTACCTGCTTTCACATTATTACTCTTGTCCCTTTTGTTCACCCTGCTGGCCCTATCTCCACTCTTTCCTCAGCCCACACAGAAGCCATGGACCACAAGGACTATGTTGCGAAAGCCAAACTGGCTGAACAGGCCGAACGCTACGACGACATGGCTGCATTCATGAAGGCTGTTACAGAGAAGGACGAAAATCTTGATAACGAGGAGCGCAACCTGCTTTCTGTCGCTTACAAGAATGTGGTGGGAGCCAAAAGGGCATCTTGGAGGGTGCTCTCGTCCATAGAAAACACCGACAGCTCCCACAAGGCAATGGTCGTGGAGTACAGACAAGAGATTGAGAAGGAGCTGAAAGGCATTTGTGATGAAGTACTGGTAAGCAACAGACATAATGGTGAAAGTCAATCTTTGAATTGAAGATGATGGATTTTTTAAATAATTCAGAGGAGATGGACGTTTCTAATTTGAACTCAAGTTTGGCCAATCGCGATACAATTATGGCTGATGTCTATGTTGATGCCATGCTGTGTAAGCACTTGCTCACCACCTGACTCAAAACCAATCAACTCCCTTGTCTCTTTTCACTATGCGAGGCCACACTTTGATGCGTTTGCTATATTTTTTGTCACGTAATGTGTGCTTGTTTGTGTTGCAATTAACCAACACACTGCTGGTTTTACCAAGAATGGAAAAACTTTTCCGTTGCATTGTGAAAACCTTTTGTAGTCACGTTTTTGAAATGATGCTCGTATGCACAGATTTGGTTATTGTGTAACATTAAAAAATCAACAACACATAATAAGGTCAGTCAGACTGCAGCACAAATGCGACTGGACAGCCTGACCTTGTTATTTATTGCTCTTCTGTCCACGTTAGCCTATTGCACTGAATCCGTAGTAGGCGTGCGTGAAGCCAGGCTGCATCATTATCATCGGTTTCAGAGGGGTTGCACTTATCCAAATGTTAAAACAATGGTTCAGTGGCGTTTTTAGATCATGCTCTAAAATTGTTTGCAGTCCCTTTTAAAATGGTGTTAAAACACCACAAATGTTTACTTTTTAAAATAAAACAAGTATCACGTTAGCAAACCATCAAATAGGATCTAGAAAATAACTATCCTAATACATGGCCTGTATTTTCAAGAAAAGGCTGCGTACAAGAAGTTTATTAGACTTTTTTCTGGTTCCTGGATGAGGGTAGAATCTCAGATTTGCTGGACCATGACTCAATTGACTGGTGCTTCACGTGTAGAGAAAATGTCAGAAGCAAAACGGATGTCACTGATCTCTATCGGCTTCTCTTAAAAAAAAGAAATATAAGTCACTAGTGTATGAATGGCCATGAATATCTGAACAATTCTGAAAAACCTTCTCAAATCAATCCAGTGTCTTAAATCAGTCATGACATGCAGACCCGGTCAGATCGAGATCTCTGGAAGGATCAACACCTGGTTAAACAAATTACAAGCTAATAGCTTGACATCGAAGCCTCATCTGGACCCTGTCCCCTGCTCGTTCACGAAGGGTTAAATCTGCTTCAAATGCGAGGCATCAGCTTTTTTTTACATCTTCATGTCTTTAATGAACTATTCCTTTACATTACACGTGACGCACGTTTAAATATCAAGCAAAGTAGTTTTGTTTTGAATCAGATTCATGGTCACTCCACTGGCATTCATTCAGTGAATGGTACCCAACCCTTGAGGTTCTGGTGCAAGTGCAACAAGGAGACGGCATAAATTGGCTGATGGCAGAAACTAGTGGAGATAAGATTAGAGTATAACGTTATTGATCACTTAAGGAGATTCCGTCATTAGAGGAATTTTTACTCTTAATCTTTAATGTTTAATCTTAATCTTTATTAGTTCCCTGTAGGGAAAATTATTTTTCCAATCTAAGCGCTCCTCTTGCGCTGCTGTTCACTGTGGTGCTGTTGTTCCGCTTTGCTGTTCTATCTAGATGCTCCATTGTCTAGATATCGGCCATCGGTTTAGGTGTTGTTTAGCGTCTTCCCTCGGAGGTGGTAACAGCCGAATCGACGGTGTGACCACATTTCAGCAGTACCAAAGAAAGGTGTTGCATGAATGTTTTGCACCATCTCTGAATAGATGAGGTCTGTGCAAGGAAGCACACGGTATGATTGATCTGAGAGCTGACTGCCGTAAGGTTTCTTTGCTTGAGCCACTGTTTGTCTCTCAACATCCGACACACGGTGGGGGAAAAAAAGGCAAACTTTTATTATTTTACCAAGATTTAGGTGGGATGCATTCACACTAATTATGAGCTGACTCATGATTGCTGCATGTTGACTGAACACATTTTAAAGGATTATGTTTGGCGGATTTTTGTTTCCAGCAACTGCTCGATACGTACCTCATCAAAAACACCGAAAACACTATTGATGGCAAAGTCTTCTACCTGAAGATGAAGGGAGACTACCTGCGCTACAAGGCAGAGGTGGCCACTACTGAGAAGAAAGGTGAGTCAAGCAGATCTTTGTGTCCTGCGGCAGTTGCAGTAATGCTCTAGCCTATGGATGAATGTGTGCAATTCTCATCCATTTTCTCTTTGGTGTGTCCTCCCATGTGCAGTTATCATTGAAGATTCAAAAAATGCCTACAGCGAGGCCTACAACGTGTCTCTGGGCATGCCATCGACTCATCCCATCCGCCTAGGCCTTGCTCTCAACTTCTCTGTCTTCTATTACGAGATCGACAACAACCCTGAAAAAGCTTGTGAACTGGCCAAGTCGGTGAGAACTATCTCCTTCTCATCGTTAATTCGGGTCCATCATCCATTGGTGCTACGCTTTTATAGATTAATCATTCATTAAGGGGGTTTCACTTAAGAATATTTTATACATTTACTAAAAGTCTCTTTAATTGTGCAACAAAGCACAACATGATCTAAATTTTAAGTTTTAAAAAAGATAATCATATTTGTACGATGATATCTTGCATGCTCGTTCTAAAACCTTTCCCCTCTCCTCCAGGCCTTTGACACAGCCATCACTGAGCTGGACAGCATCAAGCAGGAATCCTACAAAGACAGCACCTTGATCATGCAGCTGCTCCGTGACAATCTGACAGTGAGTGTCACTTTTATTTCATACCTGTTTGACTGACCATTCACAAAGTGGGCTTGAGAAACATCAGGGATACAAAGTGTTTTTTTCTCCCCCTACTTCCTGGTGTGGACTAATCTCAACGTCTCTCACTTTTTTGCAGCTGTGGACATCAGACGCCCAGGGAGAAGGCGACGCAGAGGACATGTCGCAGCAGCAGGTGCGCGACGAGGCCAAGGAATGAATATCAGGGAGAAAAGAAACAAAAACACACTTTTTTTTTAAACTTCTCACCAGCTTTTGTGTGTGTGTGTGTGTGTGTGTGTGTGTGTGTGTGTGTGTGTGTGTGTGTGTGTGTGTGTGTGTGTGTGTGTGTGTGTGTGTGTGTGTGTGTGTGTGTGTGTGTGTGTGTGTGTGTGTGTGTGTGCGCGCGCACGCACACATGCACAGATAGGTATTTTTTACACACATCACAATGTGTAAATTAGGGTATGTGTGGGCAGATACATTGAAGTGTGTGTGTTAATCGTATGAGCACCTCCACAGAGAAAATAATGGAATAGATCTTTCTTTTTCAACATTACTTGTGTGAACCATTGGATGTTTTTTTTTTTTTTTGTAGTCCAAAAGTCCAGATGAAATCCCTTCTGTAGATCCAAATCGGCCCCATGCACTTTAATCTTAGTCACTGTTGCAAACATAAACAAAAACCTCTAACTGTAATTTTAATTTCTTGCGTTCTTAACTTGAACTCACCAATACTGTCTTTGACACTTAGGTTTACAAAACTCCTCTAACGCGTGTGAACTACAAAAATTTGTCACCCAACATCGTGTCTCCCCTGACAGCGGTGTAGACAATGGTATATTTGAGACCTTTCACCACATTGCCCGCATCCACACCGCCCTGTCAGAGAAGCAGGTCATGTTTTTACGGAGGTTACCACATGCGCAGTGGGGGTTCAGTGGGGTTCAATGTGCATCGGGGCTTAGGAGAATATTTCTATATGAATCTCCATCTGGTGAAAATGGCAGTTAAACTCGATGGTTCTGTCGAGAGGATTACATTCCATTTTTCTTTTCACTCTTGATGAAATGCGTAGACTACAATTTCCAGCAACTTTCACAACACATGACATTGACAGTCAAAAGATAAAGTGAACAACTTGAAAATGAAACAATTTAAAATTAAAGGGTTGATACTAACTTTTTATATTTTATCTTTCAGCAGTCTAGAGGATACTTGAGCCATGTACATTTATGTGGCTTTATACTTTTTCTATTTGGGCGTTTTTTTTCCCCTTTTGACATTCCTGTCTCTTTATTTGACTTAGAATGTACGTGGTTCCCATTAGTATGGTATAAGGGTTAGCTGTGCTTTGAAACTGGCAATTTTTTGCTTAGGATTTAGCTTCAACCTGAGTGGTTTACAGTGAGTTTTACCTTCCTTGGAAGAACATTGTGAAATGACTAATAAAAGGCTAAAGGAACATGGTAAAAAGCTACATAACGGCCAAAGTAGTACAACGTTGCTCTGGTTTCTTCTAATTGCAGTATCTTGATTTTAAAAAGATGGGATGCAGGATTTAGGACTCTCAAGTTACTCTGAGTACGTTATTCGGTTATGTGCTTTCATGTAAGTGAGATTAAAACATTAAAATAAAGTGTTAAATGTGTGTGTGATATATTACTGATTTACTTGGTGTATATCATTTTAGGCTTGGAAATCTTTATCTTTGAGTTTCCCCTTTCCTTAAGTGTCATTATCCTAAAAGGGCTGTAGGTGAATCCTAAAGCTCCAAGGCACCAGGAATAGAGCTGCACAAGTATTTCTCATGTCTTAATTTATTTACAGGAGTAAAATCCAATGCACCCTCTTGGGTTACTTTGAACTACAAATCAAAACAAATTCTCCTGTGCAGCCCACCCACAAAATGTCAACTTTATTCCAGGAAATTCTAATGAAGCAAAACTTGTTAGCCTTCTTTTCAGAGACAACAGCGACCCCTGCTGGCGGTGGCACAGCTGCGAAATCTCCACCGAAACCTTGAAATTATTTGTTCCACCATAATACGGCCAGCTCAGAGATCGTGTTTATAAGAGATTTCTTGATCATGCAAAAATTAATTTAAAAAAATCATTAATGCTTAAACGGTTTGGTTTCCAGGCTGTGTTAAAAAACAAAAAACAAAACCCCTGACGATCCACACAGTGAATAATGACTGTTAACATTACTGTATCTTGCCTGACACACACAGGAGACATCTCCATGATGACGCCGAATTTCTCTGGTGTTCCTCATTCCATAGAGAATCATATCGCCTAATTAAAAAAACCTCAGAATATCCTGACATTTGAGATCACATCATTACTAGGTCAATAAAAATGATTTTCTATGTCATGTCTGCATGTTTTGTAGACGCAAATTCTCACCTTCCACGAATACATTCATATAACTGACACTAAATCTAATTGTTGGTAATTTATCAGGGCTGCTCCTCATCCAGTATGCCTGTTTAATCTTGAAAATTTAATCTTGACATCTTGATCAATGAGCTTCAACTAAAAATAATCCTGTCAGGTGAGGAATGTGGCATTCACGTCATTCAGTCTCTGGTGGCAGCTTCATGTGAGGTTCTGTGAGTTAAACCACATCAAATACCCCACAAAGCATCATTTTCGTAAGAAAATCGCTTGAAAGTGTCAAATATGTACGATTTACAATAATATCGCATATGCTAAATTCTCACACAGATTTTTAAAACTAGAAGAGTCATCGGTGTTTTTACAGTTGAAAGTAACAATCAGTGACCAGCCTTTGATCAACCCAGTATTGTATGCTAATTAACACTCATTTGTGTTTTGGTAAAAAGAATGTCTCCCATGTCGCAGCGTCATTAAACAAAAGAATTCGGTAATCGATAAAATTGATCGATTTCGACCTTTAACAATACGTTTTTACATGATTTCATCATCAGGCATGAGGATGCGGCATACGCCCCTTTGTTGACCCTTTTTTTTTTCAACTGCTCAGGAAGCTAATTGGTCCGTTGCGATGACGTCACAGATGGTATATAAACCACAACTTCCCGGTTGGTCCTTACCCTCAACCCCGGCTGTAGTTGCTGTGTGAGTGCCCGTGTGCTCCTGAGCTCGCTCGGGACACATTCTATAAAAAAAAAAAAAACTACAAAAAAAAACTAAAAATATAAAAAGAAAACCAAAAAGTCCTTTTTTTTCTTTTGCAACGAACCAGTGAAGCTCAACAAGACGCTCGAGGACCACAAGAGGCTAACCGTTGACTCCACGATACAATTTCATTCGACTCAGAACCGAGTCAGCGCGACGTTAGATTAACTTTTACTAAATTCGGATACAAGTTTTAAATCCGTTCGCTATTTTAGTAAATTATTTTTACTTTTAATACCGTTACTGACAAGTTAGCGGTTGAATTCTGCCCTGAATTGTCGCGACCTTTGCGGAGTCTAGAATTCGGACTGTCGCCGAAAACTTTGTAGCCTAGCTTCCGCTCGAGTTGTTTGCTAGCTTCCACAGCCGGCGAAGATGAACCCCAGCGCTCCCAGTTACCCCATGGCCTCCCTGTACGTGGGGGATCTGCACCAGGACGTGACAGAAGCCATGCTTTACGAGAAATTCAGCCCGGCTGGAGCTATCCTTTCGATCCGAGTGTGCAGGGATATGATCACCCGGCGGTCCCTCGGCTACGCCTATGTGAACTTCCAGCAACCGGCTGACGGTAAGTGCCTGATTAAGTGCCTGATTAAAAATAAAAACATCATGTCTGCTTGTAAATGTATGTCGATGATAAATGAATGTTCGCCACATGTGACTGCAGCCGACATGTTGTGGGTCGTGTATCCTCGGTTGAACCTCCCCAGCAGAGCAGTGAAGCACCATGTTAGCCCAGCCGTGCCTGCCCCAGCTGCACAGTTAGCGGGTAGCTATTAGCTAGTTACCGGTCGAGTGGTTTGTACCCGTTTATCTGCGGGCTGTCAAGACAAAACCCCTCCGGGAATCCTATAAAATATCCCCTCACAAGCTCGGGAAGCCAAAAATATCTCCCATCCACAACGTGTTTTCTGTCTATTAGCGATAACAGCACAGATCCACAGCTGCATTTAGTTGTCTTGGGCGTGTTTCTGTGTCTGACTGAGATACCGCTTTCTCTTTTCTGCTCAAAATTACAATATTACGTGGACTATGAAAAAATATCAAATCTACAAATACAATATACAAAGGAAGACATGCTTTTTTAAGTATTTTGGAATATATTAATAAGTTAATCACATTTTTGAAACAATGTTGTTATAGTCAGATTAACATGTAATAAGAATAGTTCAAACTAATACAGCAAGGTTGCCCCTAAATTACATGTGGTTAAAAGTTACATTGATTATACAATCATGCTTTTTACACTGTCTGTTGACATCTGAAACGTATTGGATTAACTGCAGCTTGGTCACATTGGGTGTTTTCTCCTTGGTTGGTAGCAGAAGCTAAAATGGCTGTAATTGTTGCCTCTTTCACGTGGTTGCTCAAGAGTGTCGCAACAGTCCCTTCTTAAGGATGCCTTTTTGCTTAACAATGCAAAGGTGGACCGACGCCTCTCCAAGGTGTGACCTTTCTATTGTGTGTCTTCAACCCAGCAGGGCCTGGGTCCAGTGTGATGCCTCTCATTTGCATCTTGTGTTTAACATGATAAAAAAACGCTGTTTGTCCTCTGTCCTTTGACAACTGGGCTCGGTCCTTCATCTTGATAAGGAATGACTGGAAGAACCAGAAACCCACTCAAGATAAACCAACCCACCTTGAAATATATTGATTAAGTCAGTCACATCTCTATGAACTAATCAACCTGTTTCCTGTCCTCTTCCTTCAGCTGAGCGTGCTCTGGACACCATGAACTTTGATGTGATCAAGGGGCGGCCCGTTCGCATCATGTGGTCGCAGCGGGATCCATCACTGAGGAAAAGCGGCGTCGGGAACATCTTCATTAAAAATCTTGACAAGTCCATTGACAACAAGGCTCTATATGACACCTTCTCTGCTTTTGGCAACATCCTGTCCTGCAAGGTAGGCGACTGGTGGTCAATGCCCTCATCTCACGTTTGACCAGAACTGGGGGCGGGGATGTTGTTACAGGGTAGCATTGTGTGTGACACGTTTGAACTAAAACAGTTCATTGTTAACTGATAAAATTGGAATCAAGATTCTTTAACCTGCATTGTCTGCAATTATTATTGACAAAATGTATCAGCTATTTCCAACAACAAGAACAGCGTAAATATCTTGATTAAACGCCTTTATTTAATTTATTTGCTCCGCATTCAACACATAATGCTTCTTTTAACGACAGCTACAACTCTAAAATAGCTGCCCCCACCTTCCCGAAAGAGAACACACTTGTAAATTAAGTGTTGTTTTAACGCCGTCTCAGACTTTTCCTGTTGATGCTAAATTTACATCAGGTGTCAGCGGCTGAACCTGACACAAAAGCACAAAAGAAATCAACTCATTCAAAACCTCCTAGATTAGATACAGAGGGGGTGGGGTGGGGGGGTCATGCTGTGGTCTGCTGTGGACTGTAACTAGGAGCTGTTCTTTCACTTTAACTTCTTTTTTGTACGTCCTTGTGTCTGCACACATTTATCGTACTAAGCATAGATTTTAACTACATTGCCTTCAAACATTTCTGGTGGTTTTGCTTCATTAAGCCACCGGAGGAGGGAGGAGGTGGTCAACTTTATTAATTCCCTTAATGGGGAAATTACTCTCTTTCACTCTATACATGACTTGTGTTAGATAAAGGATATATTTTTTGCAGGCCACTGAAACACACAACACACAAGGGGCCTGCAAGCATGCAGTTAGTCAACATAACACAACAGTACATGGGGAGGCAGAGTAAAGGGCAGCCACTTCTGGTAGTGTCCCAATTGAGGAACTTGTATGGGGACGGCGCCTTGCTCAAGGGTGCCTCGGCAGTGGCCGGGAGTGTGAGCTGACGCCTCCCACAGTCAGCAAACACTCCGAGGATGTTAGATGTCCGGCGGGAGCGGGAATCGAACCGCCGATGTCTGGTTGGAAGACCTCTGCTCTACCGCTGAGCCACTGCCGCCCCCCCTCCAACAGGATTGTTGGAGGTGACTGTGTCCTGTGTTGTATACGAAGATGGATATGCAGAGAATAAGGGAGAAAGAGCCATACTGTGTTCCTCAAAAGTAGTATTTTGTTACGTATTGCAAAAACAGTGTTGTTGTTAAGGTATTTAAACAGTTCTTGTGTCATGTTGTTGTTGTAAACAGCTAATAAATTTCCTATTTTTACAGTCAACCTAACACAAAGGACAATCAAGGTTAAATGGTTTTGCTTCCAAATGTATTTCTCAGTCTTTATAAGATTAAACACAATAATAAATGGATGTAGTTGTTTACCCTTAAATCCATAAAATAAGAATTTTTACCATGACCAGTTTCCCAGTAGGAGAAGCATCACATGACTATTCAGATGCTCTTACTGCATGTGTGTGTGTCCTAAAACCAGCATGTGTCTACTTTCCCTAAGGTGGTTTGTGATGAGAATGGCTCTAAAGGCTACGGGTTTGTGCATTTTGAGACTCAAGAGGCGGCCGAACGAGCCATTGAGAAAATGAACGGCATGCTGCTCAATGACCGAAAAGTGTAAGTGAATGCCTTGGTTTGTTTTTCCAACTGTGTTTGGTTCCCACTAATATGTGTGATGGAGAAGTAAAAAGATTCAGATGTATAAATCTACTTTATGTTGCCTCTGGTCTAACTGAATGTTGTATATTGATGCTTGAGTGCTTTGTTACTAAATGGAATACAATAAGGTTTGATCATCCTTAAGTTACTCATGCAGTCTGTTTAAAATGCACCATTGGCTTCACCTTTGTGATGAACCCAACGTTTATTACCATAATTATTCAGTGTGTGTTAAAATTCTGCAAATTGTTCTTTTCATAATTTAGATTTGTTGGTCGCTTCAAATCACGCAAAGAGCGAGAGGCTGAGCTGGGCGCTCGAGCCAAGGAGTTCACCAACGTGTACGTGAAGAACTTTGGTGAAGACATGGATGATGAGAAGCTCAGGGACCTCTTTAATAAATACGGTCAGTCGCTACCCCTGTGCACGATGGTTTGACCCTCGGGTGGGGGGGGTTAAATGTTGTTTTTCTAAAGGTTATTTCCGTCTCCTAGGAAACGCCATGAGTATCCGCGTCATGATGGACGACAGCGGGAAGTCTCGAGGTTTTGGGTTCGTCAGTTTCGAGAGGCACGAGGACGCCCAAAAGGTAAAAGGTGCACCAACCGTTTCACGTGACCCCTGGAAATATTGGTTCTCCTGCCCCCTAATATTTTATTTCGTGTTCTGTTTCGCTGCAGGCCGTGGATGAGATGAACGGGAAAGAGCTGAACGGCAAGTTGATCTACGTCGGACGTGCCCAGAAGAAAGTGGAGCGCCAGACGGAGCTCAAGCGCAAATTCGAGCAAATGAAACAAGACCGCTTGACTCGCTATCAGGTTCTTTTGGCTTTTGCAGTACAAAATTCACCAAATTACGTGTCTGCTTTTACCGTCTTGTCAGTCACACTGACGGTTTGCAGCTTCGTCAAATTCGGTGCTCCGTCTCTGGTGGGGTGCACCGGCCAAAATGGCTGCAACAGTAAATCTGTAGTTGATGGGCCCCAAATTTTATCATGGTGGATTGTGGGGATAAATCTATACTACAGACAAGGACATTCGACAATAAAGCAACACTGCAGTTGAATTATTTCCCCCTGATGTGTTGTTTTAAAAAGCTTTGTGTATGTTTTAAGGGTGTTAATTTGTACGTGAAAAACCTCGATGATGGGATTGACGACGAACGTCTGAGGAAGGAGTTTTCACCCTTCGGCACTATCACCAGCGCCAAGGTAGGATCCCAGCCGCATATCTCATGAGAGGATGTCTGCAAAACGCCTCATTTGATGCTACTGGTAGGATGTTGGTGTGTGTTTGATTTGATGGATTTTTAAATGTTTTTTTTACTCTCAGGTGATGTTGGAGGGCGGGCGCAGCAAAGGCTTCGGCTTCGTCTGTTTTTCTTCGCCGGAGGAGGCCACCAAAGCGGTGACAGAGATGAACGGACGCATCGTCGCCACCAAGCCGCTGTACGTGGCTCTGGCCCAACGCAAAGAGGAGCGTCAAGCCCACCTGACCAACCAGTACATGCAGCGCATGGCCAGCGTGCGCGCAGTGCCAAACCCGGTCATCAACCCCTACCAGCCAGCCCCGCCCTCTGGGTATTTCATGACAGCCATACCCCCGACCCAGAATCGTGCTGCTTACTACCCCGCTGCGGGACAAATGGCCCAGCTTCGCCCGAGCCCCCGCTGGGCCACCCAGAGCGTCCGGCCACAACGTGAGTATCCTCCTCAGCTTCATGACGCTGTCAAGGTGGATTCTGCGAACAAAATCGTTTGTTTTAACTTGTTGTTGAAGCCACTTCTTGTATTTTTTTTCTCCTGTTCAGATTTCCAGAACATGCCAGGAGCCATGCGTGCCTCCGCCCCACGCCCACAGACCTTTGGCCCCATGCGGCCCACCTCCCAGGTGCCCCGGATGATGTCCAACCAACGTGTCGGTCAGTCGCTCGAACCCAAATCGTCCGTCTTACGGCGCACGAAAGAACATTCAGGTTTTGGTCGACAACTGTGTTGACGTTTCTGACCCTCTGTCAACCCCTCCCCCACCCCCCTGCAGCCACTCAACCTATGGGGCCCCGATCATCCACTACAACAGCTGCTCCTGTGCGAGGAGTCCCTCAGTACAAGTACGCCGCCGGAGTCCGCAACACCCAGCAGCACATGACCGCTCAGACGCCAGTCAGTATGCAGCAGGTAGGAAACACGGGACCGCTGATCCGTTCTGGTGTCCGGTTGAGGAACAAATTAAAATGGGAGGGGCATTTAAAGACTTCCTGTCTGATTTCATTCCCTCCCCTCTAGCCTGCTGTTCATGCTCAGGGACAGGAGCCTCTGACTTCCACCATTTTGGCTGCTGCTCCGCCACAGGAACAGAAGCAGATGCTGGGTAAGTGTCACAATTTAAATACTATTACCAAACTGAATGAAGGAAACTCGGGTTAGTAAATTGTCACCCCCAAGAGGACCATCGGGGTCATAACACCCTCACGTGAGTGATATAGAGGGTAATTACAGGTATAACTGGGTGTTGATGGCGTCCTTTATAAACCCGACCTGCATATTTTTCCCTCCAGGGGAGCATCTGTTTCCATTGATCCACGTCATGCACTCAGGCCTGGCGGGAAAGATCACCGGAATGCTCCTGGAGATCGACAACTCGGAGCTGCTGCACATGCTGGAGTCCCCGGAGTCACTCCGCTCAAAGGTCAGCACAGAAGTCGATCTGATGTCAGGAAGAATTCTCTAGGAGCTATTTTGAAAAGGACAGGAGAGCAGAGAGTAGTTGTTTTTTTATGTCCATTGTTTTGGGTGAAAAAACTATCCTAGCTTTCTTTAAAATAAAGGATGTTTTAAATAAATTGCGGTTTGGCTGATGTGTTTTTGTTTTTCTCTGTAGGTGGAGGAGGCTGTTGCTGTTCTTCAGGCACACCAGGCCAAAGAAGCTGCACAGAAAACTGTGACAAACTCATCTGTTGTCCCGAGCGTCTAACTCCGAGAGACAACAAGTTTCTGCTTGGATACGGAGGGGGGTGTCTGGAGATCGAGGCCCCTCACGACGAGCTTTCTATTTATACGTTGCTGTCACCTGTTATTATATACATACTCATTCAAGTTTATTCACAACCGGCCAGTTTATGTCTACACTGTTTGCGTACAAGCAGATCGGCTTGTATTGGTGGGTGATGAAAATCCCATTTATGTTGCAATGGGACTTAAAAGATCCAAATGTCTGATGTGTTTTAGTGTCATGTTCACAGATGTGGGGGGGGGGGTGTTGAAGTCTGGCCGAGAGAAGAATTATGAAAAAGAAAAAGCCCAAAAAAATGGAAAGAAAGTGAATAAAACTCATTAAAAAGATATTTAAATAATATATTATTAAAATACAGAAAGTCTCCATCCAGGCCTGGTTGGAGAAAAAAAAGCAGAAAAACCTTGATGTTTTGTTAAGGATGGGTTTAACAGGAGAAATCTGTGATGAAGAAAAAAAAAAAATCTCAAAAGCATTCCTTTTTTTTTTTGCCATTTTTAACCCCTTTTTAAATGTTTTATTATGTCCTTACAAAATGTTTCATTATGTTTGCTTGCTTGAATTAAAAAAAAAAGTGAATTTGACTTGTCTGACTCATTTGTGGCTAGAGTTCCCAAAACTCTGACCAGTAAAAAATGAAAAAGACTGAATTTTGTTTTTCATGTTTTAATTTTTGCACCGAAGCAGAGACGATGTAAACGTTAACAATCCCCTAAAACAACGTTTTAGTCTGCATTTTCAAACCGGCCATTGAACACGAGCAGCTCGATCCACGACGGACGAGAAGAGGCACGTCTTCGTTTAAAGATGTCGATTTAGTTCTCGATCGCCTTCGTCTGTTCCGTGATCTTGGTGAAGATGGCTTCCATCTGCTTCTGCATCTCCGTCAGGATGGGCTGAACCTGAGCCTGGACAGATTCTCTCATGGGATTCACGTGTTCCTGCAGCTGAGCGGTCAAAGTGGCGATCTTCTCCTGAATCTGAGTGCCGAGGGTCGCCAGTTGTCTTTGGATTTGCCTGTGGGGTTAAAAAGAAATGAAATAATTTGTCTTATTCGACTGAAACTGGAGCTGATGCCTTCGCTGCACTCACTCAGCCTGGTTGGCCATATCGCCGCCGCTGCTGGAAAGCTGCTGGGTCAGTCTGGTCCTCATCTCCTCCAGTTGCTGAGTGATGGCCTGGAAATCAGGAAGGGCAGCATCTTGTGCCAGGCTTCCTGTTCGGATTCCAAAGACAACAAGCACTCGATATGTACAATTTTTTTATTTTAATCTCTTCATATTTGAATTTATGAAGGTTAAACTGCACCTTGTGCCAAAGCAAGCAGAACAACGGCGACGATGATGGAGAACTTCATGGCTGCTGAGTGGATACTACCTAAAGAGAAGGCATTAATTATTCTTTCTGGAGAAAGACGTTACTTTTTGTTTGTCCGTGGTCCAACAGAACTTCTCTTACAAATTTAAAGTTGAAAAAGAAAATGTAAACCTTGATTGAGATCTTTCTATTGCACTCAAAGTTGTTGTTTTTTTCTTAACTCGGGTGTATTTTGACTCGCCATCGGATGACACGCTGATAAAGGTTGTTCCAGGAATCCCAGGCTGGCGTTTTGCCACAAATTAGAAAAATAAATAATTATCTGAACTTTATCTGGCTTATCAGAGACGTCATGTCCACAGCTTCAGTGCAAATCTAGTGAACTTTGAGTTTGGAGTGTGTGTGTGGGTGTGTGTGTCCTCAAGGTCATGGATAGCTTTGATTCAATAATGAAAAAAACACTTAAAATCTTACACCCACATGGATTAATTGGGTTATTGCTGAGCATTTATAAACTTCAGGGTAAACTTTTCGAGTCATACAGTATATCAAATATACTGAATACTGTTCTGCTGGTTTGTTTTCAGTTCTTGAAGCACTTTTTTCCTCAGTTTTTCCTTAAGTCAGTTATTAGTGTGTTTAAAACTTTAAATTTAAAGAAAAGTCAAGAGAATCATGTTAAACACGTGTGAAAAATATGTGAAACTTTTGTAAATGGGTTAAAAATGAAGACAAGCTGAGGAACCGCTAATGATACGATGACTTCAGATAAGACACAACATTAAAAACTAAAATTAATGCAAATACAGGCTAATAATTTTAGAAAAAATTCAAATCAATTTGTCTAAGAAAACGGCACGCGTTAAATCCCATAAGAAAATCAGTTCAACTCACCTGAATGGCAGGATCTGAACGGGATGGGGCATCTGCATCCGACACACACTTCTTATAGAGCGGCGTGATGGTGCAGGACGGCGGTGATGAGCATCTGATTGGACGATACGAAAAAATAAAACGTCATTGGGTGTTTATTCTCAAAGTGACTCACAGTGCTGACCCTTGCTGTTCAGTGAGCCACGGGAACACTAGGTCAAAGTCCAACAGTCCCTGTGCTGACTGTCCAACACGCATCTTATCTTATTGATAAAATAACACTGAATCACCTCTAAGTCTGTATTTATGAGAGTAACATCAAGTGTAGGAGAATCATATGAATGTTGCCTCATTAGATTGAACAGATAGCATAACAGATAATGAGACTAAAGGTTATTATTATTTCATGGTATGGTATCTACTTTTTTTTATGTTCACCTTACTGCACCGATGACCTGTGACCGAAGAGTTAATGTTGTTTTAGTAAATGTTGCTTCATTTGGATGTCTAAAAATGATGACATAAGAACACAAATTAATACATATATCACATTTTATATCTGTCCTCAGGTAACGTTACAGCAAGTTTCAATGAGGCAAAAAATATCTACAAAAGCTGATATAATGCTGACTAATGCCTTAGCTTTTGCTCTCAGCTGTTATATTTTAATGACTCTCATATCATTGTGTTAGGATTGTCATTATACGCATGAATCATTCCTGTTAATTTGTGTTGATATAATTAAAACAGAATCACAGACTTTAACTCACATTCTGTGGATTGCTTTTGATTTCAGCACCTGATTTCAGCACCTGCTGCATTTTTCCCCCCAATAATTTTTAGCTTTTATCATAGATAACAGATCCAGAAGTCGATGAGTTTCAGTTATTTTTTAAATAGAGAGCAAGAACACTAACAGAATGATCTCAGTCAGCTGGGTTTTTTTTTGGGATGAATCCGTGTTTCACTCTCCACACCTTTCACCTCAGGCGTGTTATTGCTACCAGTCTATCTTTATGGTTGCCGTTTAGTAATTATCTCTCATTATCACTCCATCCCAGGGAGTAATAAACAGGAAGGAAATCACAATTCAGAAAAAAAACAAACCCCTCCATATGATTAGTGAACTCCAACACCGAGAGCTGGTTAATAAAACTATCAGTCTCTACTCATCAAGTGGGAAAGCCATGAGCTGGAGTTTTAAAAGTTAGATTTTGACTATAAAGCTTAGATGGAAACCAGATGTGGGAATGTTTTCAGCCAGCAGATACTCTCCCTGTTCACCAGAGGCCCACACTCCCCTTGTGGAGGCAGCTTGGGGTGTTTACGCCTCTAAAAACCAGAAAAAGAGCTCCACACGTGGAACCATATTTGCTGTGGTAAGCAAGGCATGCGTCATGTGATTCTATTATCAATCTATCACTGTGTAAGACGCCTGTTCCACTACTTTAAACAGCTCAGACAGTCTATTTCCCTTCATATAGCCCTGAGACAAATCCCGAGTCAATGTGAGACAATTAATAAAATTAAGAAAGTAAGAGTTGTAGCAAAAACATTTTCTGTTAAATAGATCGTATTGATATTACATATTTTTTGTGTGTTGTTTTGGTGAAATATTGGATTATTTTACATATTTTGGTTTGAAATTCTTATCGACTGTTGTGTCATTGCATGATGAGGACGTTGTGCCATATTTGGAAACCATACCCAACAACTTACTTTGTAATTTGGTGCCAAATCCACATCAAAATGTACTCAACTCAACTTTTCAAGATATGTTAGACACAATTCTGCAAACACATTTTTTGTTAAGACCCTGGCTTTTGTATGTGCAAAAACACATCAATCCAGCATTTGAAAAATAACTACAGACATCACTGAGCTACATATTAAATTCAAATAAACCCTTCAAATACCCTCCTTGAGCAAAGTGTATTTCACTGTTGTTGTTTCTCTTTCCCTTTTTAGTGCAACGTTCCATTTCTTATTTGCTTCTGTCTTTCCCTCATCCAACATGAATTTGTGAACTTATTGCTGTTCTAGACTCAGCTTGGGAAAAAGATTAATTCAATTTAGCTGCAAACTCATCTGGTGCACACGACACCAAGGCATGAATGAAAAATTACCCAACTTCCTGAAGGTCAACAATTTGAGGAATAAGGGGAGGTCCTAATTCCTCTTCAGCTCTTTGTCCTGCACAGTGTTGGTGTTCCACCAACTCAAAGTTAAACGGTCTCCTCTTACTTTATGTGATCTTTTCCACTTTTATAAAAGAGGCTCATTTATTTCACCCTCTGAAAAAGTAAACAGCCGCTCCACTTACAGGTTTTAATCACATGCTTCAGGCTGCAGAGCTGGAGCTGTAAAACCACACTGTATTTGTACACAGTTGGTGCTGGAGAACAGAGGAGGCTCAGGTTTCTGGACTTGATTTTTGTCCGACTTTCCACTGCTGCTTTCAGGTGCTGAACAGAATGTCGGAAATATTGGGATGTTCAAACAATCTGCCCTGTAAGAAAAAGCAAAATTCTTCAGAGGGATAATCTTTTCAACGTTTTGGTTCATGAGTTTTACTCACTTGTCTAACTCATGGTATTATTATTATCATACATATACACTTTACAGTAATAATTTTAAATACGTAAAATCGTGCTTTAATATATTTACAGCATTTGACACTCAAAACAACGATAATGTTACAATGGAAATAAAGCACATTGAACACGACACAATTTTACAGAAAATTTGATAGTCATAAATAATAAACCCACAAATAAAACAGGGTGAACTGAGATTAGGATTACCATGTGATTTAAGTAAAACAGAATTTTTTTGCCGCACAATGAATTGCGAAAAAAAAGAAAGAATAAAAAACACCATTACGTGTTTATATGTTTACAACAAACGACGTGATATACCTAATTTACAACTGTAATGATTGAAATCGACATCGGCTTTGTGGCTGCTGTGAATTGAAGTAAGAAAATACGACGCGTCCCTGAAGGCATCGTTTGACTGACAATCCCGCAGTCTAATTCAGAGTGAGGATGAATCGCGGCGCTGATGTGTGTCGACTGAACATCGGCTGACTACTTTTCACGCCTCCGGCCGACAAAAAAACCCGTTGTTTCACCTTCAGAAACCGCCCGAACACCTAAAACCATCGGGTTTAACGATCTAAATTACACACGGAGCCGTTTTCGCAGACATTACGCAGGGACAATGGAATCTAACGTTATCCCGGACAGCATCCGCCCTCAGCGGCTACAGCCAGGAATCGGACTGGGTTTGGGACCGACCGGGACCTTCCGCTCCTCGCTCCGTCCCGGGGTGACGGTTCCCATCGCTCCGCTTCTGCCCACCCCGGCCTCTTTATCCGCCTCGTCCGGGCCTCCTCCTCCGCCACCCCCGCTGCAGCTCCACAGCCTGTACGGCGGCGTCGGAGCCGGGCTGGGGCCGGCGGCCGGCGGACACTGCAACCCGGGGAACCCGGCGGTGCTGAAGGAGGCGGTGGAGGCGGTGGTCCGCAGCTTCGCCAAACACACGCAAGGTTACGGCAGAGGTAACGGAGTGACGCTAATCTGCGCCATTTGTCCGGTTTAAAGTTGGAAAAGGCCGCTTTTAACTGCGTCATTTGGAATATTAGCAACTAAAAGCAGATGCTAGCATGACATTCCTGTCATATTAGCTCGATTTTATCATTAAAAGTGTTTTTTTGGGGTGATTTAACGCATAGTTTTAAACACGTAAAGCAAAATAATATAGTAATAATTTACATTTTAAAGTCATTTTTAAACAACAACTTAGATGTAGAGGATAACAGAAAACAGAATTTTATTGAGTAAAATACCGATTATACACCCAGTAGAGATCATTATACCATCCAAACTATATTGTTTGTGGCGTATAGAATTACTTTTTTTTAAAGAAAAAATGGAAGAGAAATGTTTAAAATCATTTTTAAATACATTTCTGCACAATATGTTCCATTATATAAACTGTTTAATCTACAATGTCCTGTATTTATAGAGGATTAAACCACTTTGAGTGGTTCAGTATCAGTAAACATTTCCCATGATGCTTTGCTCTTTACTCATTCAAGCAATAATAATAATGATGATAATAATAATAATAATAATAATAATAATATAATAACATGGCATAGATGTGGAATACAGATCAGACTGTTACTGTACTTCAGAGTTTTAGAGCGTCCTCTAAAAACATTAAACCAGGATGTTTTACGTCGACAGTTGGAGCTTATTCAAGTGTTCTGTTCTGTTCTGTGTTAAGAGGATTTACTTCCAAAAGATTGACCTCCGGTGCTGCACTAACACCTCTTCCCTCCTCCATCCTACTTTACACCGTCAGCATTGGCAGCACCATTGACTGCTTTCTAAGGACAATAATTTACATAGTCTGAAACTTACTTGAACCTTGTCCTGTCTAGCACTTTTACAGAAAGAGACCTGAATTGGAATCCTTTATTCTGTTATATTATAAAGTAATTCATATTTTCTTACATTTTCCCTCACAGTATAATCATTAACAAGGCATTACAGGTTAATTAAAAGCTTTCATTCATAATTCTATTTTTACTTTCCCCTGTGGAACATTTGTCTGTGGAGAGCTGGATGTGAGTCTTAGCCAACACCATTGTCATGCCGTCCTCCGTTATCCCCTAGTATTTCCTGTTTCTCTCTGCTTTATCTTTCAGGACATGCAACCTGAACTCTTTAAATGCTTTAAAAAAATCAGAAAATCAGGATATTAATTCACATTTCAACAAAATGGAATACGATGGAGTGTGATGTTAAAACAGCTGTTGATTGTCATGATTAAGAATATGTTTTGTAATATTTTAACCGCTTCGTGAGAGCTAGAATTGAACTATCTGTTTTCACAGTGAGAACCCAGCTGGAAAGAGACAAGAGGCACCAGAAGTCGAACAGCCGTGTATAATTTTGGCTGCGATCATGTCTCCCTGCAGAGCCAAAACTTAAATTATCATCCCGACTCAGTCGTAAATTTCATTATTTTATTGCTTCTCTTTGTTGTTGTCGTTTCCTTTCTCGACGGCGGCAGGAATGTAACTCTGACATCGAGTGAAGAGTCGAGTGAAGAGTCTGTTTCTTTAAGCAGCTCTTTTGGGATGATGCGTATTTTCCTAAATAGTTTTGAGGAAAAGCCCCTGGCATCTGTCCCCCTACCCCGACTCGGCTCTTTCCATGTTTAGCGAGGATGTTACGGTGATTAATGGCGCTTAAATCACCAAAATCACTCGGGATCGCATAAATAATGAATGAAAAGCCTAGTAATAACCCACTGCCTCTTATTTCTCCACACTCCAGTGAACGTGGTTGAAGCTCTGCAGGAGTTCTGGCAGATGAAGCTCACCAGAGGGGCTGACTTACGGAACGGAGCTCTTGTTGTTTACGAGATGGTCCCGTCTAACAGCCCTCCATACGTCTGCTACGTTAGCCTTCCTGGTGGCAGCTGCTTTGGAAGTTTCCAGGTACATTAGCATTGGCGTTATTATTATTATTAGATCATTGAAAATGTAGTTCATGCATCTTAAAATTATAATGATTGGACTCTAACTCTCCACAAAATCAACAGAAGAAAGACAGTCTTTAATCATCTTGGTTCAAGCTAACAAATTCAAACTTATTCTTCCAAATTTCAATGCAAAGATAAATTAAAGTGTGAGGAATCAGCAGGCTTGAACACATATTATCACTGCCCGTCTGTAGCTTTGTGTGTCTGTGCCTCTGATTGTATGCAAATGCATCCGATGTTCGACAGTTCTGTCCCACGAAGGCCGAGGCGAGACGCAGCGCCGCCAAGATTGCTCTGATGAACTCTGTTTTCAATGAACATCCATCTCGTCGCATCACGGATGACTTCATTGAGAAGAGCGTCAGCGAGGCTCTGGCTTCCTTCAATGTGAGTTAGATGTTATTCCTGACGGAACTACACATGTCAGACATTACTTGATGTGATAATTGATGCTTGGAAAGAGAGTAATGGAAGATTTCTTTGCCTTGAATTTCTTGCTAAAGTTACACTTAAACAGAAAGAAACAGAAAGACAGAACAAAGAACTTCAAGGAGACGTACTTCAGATGTTATTTTTTTGGCAGACCTCCTCCAAGTTTCATGCTGCATATAACCCAGATTGTCTGGAGGCTGAAGCTTTAGAGCCATTGGACATTCCAAAAGAACAATGATCCCAAGCATACCTCAAAACCCACCAAGGACAGAGTCCTTAAGAAGTCCTGGAACTCTCTAGACCAGCTGTCACAATCTCCGGACTTTAATCTTGTGGTAAATCTCTAGTGGGATTTTAGGAGAGCAGTTTTAGCGTGTAAACCAGAATTATTACAGAAGTGGAGACCTTAGTCCAGGAGGAACGGACTGAGATTCCTCAGGAACGCGGAAGCTGATGAGTTTGCAGCAGCAGCTAAAGAGTGTCTCCAAAATACTGAATGTCATTCAGTGGTTTAATCATTTTAAACCTTTGTATTATAAACTGCACTGAGCCGATCAACCCTTTAGGTTTGAATTGATTTTAAAAAAAACTGCTCCATAAATGATATATTTTGCCGGATAATCTAATTATTGAAAGTGATTGATTTTCCTTCTGACTATATACTTAACCAAACTTCTTGGCCCACTTCTTTCCACTGACACCTTTGCTTTTCACAGGGAAACAGAGAAGAGGCTGACAATCCCAATACAGGAATCGGGGCTTTTCGCTTCATGCTTGAGTCCAATAAGGGAAAATCAATGCTGGAGTTTCAGGTGCATAAAGCTTCACAAACACATGCGTTGCATTTTATGTAATGGTGCATAATTTTACACTAGCTTTAAAAGATTTCTAAAAATTGTTTTTGCATGTTTTAGATTTATTATATAGGACCAAAAATAGGTCCTATATATGACTTGTTCATCTTTATGTAATAATATGGAATCTGAATCCAGAACTCCTCAGAAAAAAGGAAGTCTGGAAGAAGTGTTTGTATTTGTCAGAGTTTGATGATATATTGTGTAGCCATGTTTGTCGTCCAGGAGCTGATGACAGTGTTCCAGCTGCTGCACTGGAACGGGAGTTTAAAAGCCATGAGAGAACGACAGTGTTCCCGACAGGTACTGCAATTATATAGATTGGATCAATTATTCAAGTACAGCTGGGAATCTCATCACTTCTCATCAAGGTCCTGAACAAACAAAATGAAATACTGCACAACTGGTTCAGAAATAT
Organism: Antennarius striatus; assembly: GCF_040054535.1. Classification (NCBI taxonomy): domain Eukaryota; kingdom Metazoa; phylum Chordata; class Actinopteri; order Lophiiformes; family Antennariidae; genus Antennarius; species Antennarius striatus. The sequence goes on along the minus strand of NC_090789.1, from coordinate 3,476,829 downwards.
TTCACATGTTTGTCCTCACCAAAAGTGAGAAAATTACCCTTAAAGCAGCTGTGACCTGGAAAATAATATATGGAAAAGTGTTGAAGAAAGATAAATATTTCCACCAGTGTTGATGCTTTCCTACTTCAGAATCCACTTCCTGAGATTTTTTTTCCAGCCATGACCAAAGATGATTTAAATTTGACAGACGTCTTAATGTTCTGGCTTTGATACGAATGGATTTCTTCTAATTCCAGGAGGTGCTGGCTCACTATTCCCACCGGGCTCTGGATGACGACATGCGCACCCAAATGGCTGCTGACTGGGTGAACCGCGAGCAGAGCGTGGCGAGCACCATCGCGCAGGAGTTGGCGATGACAGAGCGAGAACTGGAGGACGCCAGGCTGGCGGGCAGAGAACTTCGTTTTTACAAAGAGAAGAAAGACATCCTGATGTTAGCGGTCGGCCAACTCAGCGCCGCCAACTCCGCCACGCTGCCCTCACACTAAACCTGGTCTGATCTGCCTTCACGTTCCCGGTAACAGTAGTGGCGACTCCATAAAGGTGATATTGTATGACATTTATTTTGTCCAGGTAATCCGGCCTTGACTTAGACTATACACCTCTTTGCAGCTATATCTGATACCTCTTTGTGCCTCGTGATTACAGGATAACCGTTGCTACTTTATACAAAGAAACCTAAATGTGCTTGGCATACCAGACGACTGAGGTTTACGTGCTTTTTCACAATGTCGTAATGTGTTTACTCGAACGTAGACCGACACAAACAAAACCTTTCTTTCATCACTGAATACAACAGAAGTCGATCACTTTTGCTTAAAGCTAAGATCATCTGACAGGAAAATAACTCGATGTGTTTCATGCAGAATATTTCTAAAATACCACTGCAAACTCAGCAAAAGCCTGAAATATCTCAACTAAACTCCCCCAAAACCACACTTCTGCCAATGTAACGTTAATATGTAGAAACCGTATCCTCAGTTAACCCTAAAAAAATGTCATCAGGTGTCTGATTGCTCTGATAGCAGCTCAGAATTTAGATAAATCAGACAGTTCCTATACATTTCTTTTATTTGTGAAGGCTTTTAACTATTTTAGTGTCCGTGCTATGCCTGGTGACTATGACACTAGCTGAATGTATGTTTTTAGTGCGCTACCCACTAAAGGATCTGCTAAGTGAGCGAGGAAGGTCAGCACTTAAACTATAAGTTACTCTTGTGGTTGGATTAAAATGCGATGACCAAAACATGAGCTGAGGGTTTTATAAAATCTGATTCACCTCGAGTGGATCGTTTCGCAATCAATGCAAAACAGTATCAGCACTTGTGCTAAAGTGTTTTTTGACATGCTGCAAGCACAGTGTGTCTGTGAGCACTGCTAGTGCGTGGCTAAAAACAAAGTATGTAACTCGCACTTATTGCCTTTTTACTTATTTTGTATGTTGAAGGACCTAATTGTGTTTATTCTGTAAATGTGATATCTGTATCTATCTCAGATGTATTGAGTACATAAGAAGGATGAAGGCGTTTCAATGAGCAGCCTTTCAAGGACCCCGTTTAATGGAAGTGACAATAACTCTTTTTCCAGCTGAACGTTGATATAAACAGCGAAATGCAATGATGCTAAATTTGAATATAATACAGCTTTTATTACTTTATTGCTGGGATCATTGTGCCTTGATGAGATTGGTGACACATCGGTTTGATAAGTAAAAAGACACGCAAAGTTCTTTTCATTTAATGAGGTCTTTGAAGGAAATTCCATTATTCTTTACAATGTTTTTGTCATTACCTGGAAATGTAAGTTCATACACTACATTCTATATTACTGTTACAGTATCTGAAAGGTATAATTCGTCTTTTGAGGAAATTTGTTTATTCCCCTTCTGGTGGAGTTTCTTATGGAGAGAAGAAGACTGAAAAACACAGAAAATGCCAGACTGACCGTGTCTAAAGGTAATAAAATGTGTCTTCTGGCACCCATAAATCTCCTCTAGCTCGACACAAGAAAGAAGGAACATGCTTATTCTTAAAATTTCAAAGTATCCTATAAATATGTTACTCGACAAGTAGGTTATTACTGGTTTATTAAATCGTACTACATGTGGTATACATTTATTATCTTGAAATATTGTTTGTTTGGTACTCAGCCTGTATGTGTGCAGCACAAGTAGGACATTATTTCTTTTCACATGTATCTTCTTTGCAAAGATGATGTAGCCGAGGAGTCAGAATGGACCTTTGATATAGAGAACACATCAGCAACACAGTTCTGCCACCCTTACAAATTATTTTCCATAATCAGTTATCTGAAGATATGTTTTACGAGTTCAGCAGTGATTGTATCATCACATGAATCAAAGTTAAGTCCAACTTAGGGACATCGTGTGTAATAAGAACAGACTCAGGTCAGAGTTGAAATGTAATTATTAGAATAACTCAAAAAGTATTTGTGACCTGGTTACAGGAATGTGATTTGAGATCTTGAGTTTTGTTTTTTTGTGCTTTTTAAAAAAAAAACATTTATCTTTTAATTTAGCTGCTTATTGTGTGTATTTTTCGACTGCAGGCCAATAGTCTCAGAGCTTTCGTCTGACATATGCCTTTGAGCTGTCTTTGTGATCGTTATCAATGAACGCTCTTTTAAGCAAAATATTTTTTACTATGCATTTTATAAAAGGAACTTCAACTTTTCTTTTGGCTTTGATGCATGATGTGTGTATTTTTATTTTTTATATGTTTCATATTCAATACAGTATTGTTTTGTAAGTGTGTTTCTGAGGCCCTAATTGTATGTGTTTTCTATGAGCACTTTGTATTCCTTGTTTATACTTTTAGTAGATTTATATGATCTAATAAATTTACAAATATTGATGAATTTGTCACTGAATTTGCGTCACTGCTTAGAACCATAAGAAACTCAATCCTTCTGAACAGCTACTGAGAACTGATTTGATTTTATGAATATACTGTAATTTGTATTTAAAAGTATAAAAGTAGGTTTCATAAACATTCACTAATGTCCAGGTATTCCACATTTACAGTTAACTAATTCCATCTTAAAATAATTAAACTTTAAAATAATTAGTTGAACTGAGGAAATATAGAACACTATCATGTAATGTTTAGCCCTACCTATTTTATTTTATTTTGTTTTATTTTATTTTATTGTATTTTATTACTTCCGCCTCCGGCGCACAGACCGGAAGAGGCGGAGCCACATTTACGGACGCTTATCCTGCGTTCATTCAACATGGCAGCGGGACCGATTTCAGAAAGAAACCAAGGTAAAGTCATGGTAATATCTTTATCTGTTGTTTTTTTCAATCAACTGCTTGTAGTTTTTAACTTCTACGAACTCATCTTATTTTTATGAAACCCACTGACCGGGTTGTTTATTAATTATCCTTGGTAAACAACCGGTCGATCACATGGAAGTGCTCATTTTTCGTTAGCTTGAGTTACTACTATTCAACTCATTCAGTAAATGACCTTGAATTATGTTTTTATTATTATTATTATTCTTATTTGCTTCCTCAATTATAATCTAACTGTAGCTTCATCTTATAATTGTTTCAGTGCTAGTGACTTATTTGTATCTGAGAAGCAGAGGGACGTCCTGTTGGCTAACTGCTAATGATAGCCTCGCAAGCTAACGGTGTAACAGAACCTGCTGTAGTTTAACCTGAAGACGTGATGACAGTGATTTCTTTTGTTGTGCTAATATTTGTCTTTCTACATATAATTTAACAAGTTATGGAGACAGTCAGCAAACGGTACCAAAACAGCCTTTTTCTGAGAAAATGCATCCATAAAACCTGGCTGATACTGAATTGGCATTGCCATTTTATTTAGTTTTTAAATATTAATATCACCATAATGAAATTTTTATCATTGTTTCTTCCAAAATGATTTGCAGCCAATGTGAAAGGATATATCTTCCTACAGCTGCTTATAATGCATCTGCAGTTATTTCAGAACAAAAACTTATTGAGTATGTGCACACAGACAAGGACTTCGTATTTAAAAAAAAAAAAATCAAAAGTTTTGTACTTGACTTTTAATTCTTACTCTTTCAGATGCTACTGTATATGTCGGCGGCTTGGATGAGAAAGTGTCCGAGCCTTTACTGTGGGAGCTTTTCTTGCAGGCTGGTCCTGTGGTCAACACACACATGCCAAAAGACAGGGTCACTGGCCAACATCAAGGTGGGCTTCATACAGAATTCTGTAACATGAAGGTAGTAAGATGTGGGAATAAGACTATCCACTAAAAAAGAACAAATCTTACTCATCATATGAGGTAAATAACGTTCATGTAACTGTGTTTTCCTCAGGTTATGGCTTTGTTGAGTTCCTCAGTGAAGAAGATGCTGACTACGCCATTAAAATTATGAATATGATAAAGCTCTATGGCAAGCCAATTCGCGTTAATAAGGCCTCGGCGCACAACAAAAACCTGGATGTGGGTGCTAACATTTTCATCGGTAACCTCGACCCGGAGATTGACGAGAAACTGCTCTACGACACATTCAGTGCCTTTGGCGTGATCCTCCAGACGCCAAAGATCATGCGAGACCCAGATACCGGCAACTCCAAAGGTTACGCTTTCATCAATTTTGCCAGCTTTGATGCTTCTGATGCCGCCATCGAGGCCATGAACGGCCAGTACCTCTGCAACAGACCCATCACCGTGTCCTACGCCTTCAAGAAGGATTCCAAAGGAGAACGACATGGATCGGCTGCGGAGCGACTCCTGGCCGCACAGAACCCGCTGTCCCAGGCCGACAGGCCTCATCAGCTGTTTGCAGACGCTCCACCACCACCGACCGCTCAGACGCCGGTCCTCACTGCAATGGGGTCTGCAATGCCCATGCCAGGTATGGAGGAAATACGATGGAACGTGGAGTATATGTTTAAACATAGAGGATATTCTATGGCTTTTTCTGTTAGCTCCTTTGTCCTTTATTCTGCCATCCACGTGTGATTCTTTATAAATTTAAGCTTCAAACTGTTTTCTGGGATGTTGGTGTGTTTCACCTCGTCAATAGTGGCCCCTGATTTAAGATTTTTGATTTAGTATGTAATATGGTTAAAGTCATAAGCGCACACAACACATTATGTACCGCTGATGAGATCAGATTAAGGTCAATTTGATAAAATCTAAGGTCACGTCAGCTGTTAAAATATGTGAACTCGTCTTGTTTCTGTGCAGGCATGCCTCCTCCAGGGTTCCCCCCTGTTCCTCCTCCTGGATCGATGCCTCCAGCAATGCCCCCCTCCATGGCCATGCCTCCAAATGCAGGGGCGCAGGGTCCGCAGGGTGGCGGCGGCGGGCCTCCGCCTGGACCACCTCCCTTCCCTCCAGGCAACATGCATCCAGGTAACAGATTGCAAAACGCTTGAAAAGCTTCCCTGGAGGCTGGAAGTAAATAATCATTTACAGATAATATTTTAAACCCTCCAGTGCAGCCACACATGTTAGAATTTCCTGTTTGCTTTCAGGTATGCCACAGATGCCCATGCCCCCTCCTGCTCCTCCAGGCATGGTGCCTCCTCCTCCGGCTCCCCCAGGATCGAATCAAGCACGGGCGCCGCCACCCCCTGGTATTCCTCCTCCGCCGCCAATGGGCATGCCGCCCAGAGCGCCATTCGGACCTCCTATGGGTGAGCGCTCTCTGAATCTCTTTTTCTGTCAAGAGCACAGATGGTGAGAGAAGCGGATCCTCGTATTTTCTGATCAACGACCTTTAAGAATTGGATGAAAAATAGACACAATGGAGATATTCTGTTTGGATTTTGTTAATCCAGATATTTCATTGGTTCTCCGTCTGTCAGGTCCACCTGTGCCTCCAGGGATGAGAGGACCTCCTCCACCGATGCCTCCCCCCGGCTACGGCGCTCCTCGTCCTCCCCCCTTCGGCTTCCAGAGAGGACCCCCAATGCCTCCCAGACCTCCCGGCGTCCCGCCTCGCGTTCCACTGAGAGCGCCGTTGCCTCCCTAATCCATCCTCGATGGCTGAAACGAGCTGTCGGTTTAATTCTGTCTTTGTTTTTTAAGAAAAAAACAATGTTAGAATAATTTAACCACCTCTGTTTTTTGTTGTTGTTGTTGTTGTTGTTGTTTTTTCTTTTCTTTTGGGCCATTGTACAGATGAAGACATTTGACAAATAAACTTTTTAGTACTATCTGTCTTGTGATTCTTCATGATCAAATTGAAACTTACATGTCTGCTTCAAAAGTAACACAGGCCGTGTGCATTTTGATTTTATGACATTTATGTATCCGACATTTATGTTTATGGATTTATCTTTTCATGATGTTCCCTCATAGAATGGGATGGGGGGGGGATTCCATTTTCAAAAGTGTCTTGGTTTCCTCCCTCCCTACACTTGTGAGTTTGTAAAATGAACTCACCAGCTGCTTTATTAAGAACACCTGTCCAACTGCTTAATGTCTAATCAGCCAATCACATGGCCCCTTGGTAGCAACTGATCATCGTTGCAACATCACAGCCTACCTGAGTTTTATTGCTAACCATGTCCATCCCTTTATGACCACAGTGAACCAATTTCCTGATGGTTACTTCCTGGATGACACCATGTCATAAAGCTGGAATCATCTCAGACTGGTTTCTTAACTTCACTTTATGCAAATTGCTCCATATTCATCAGATCTCAATCCAATGGAGCACCTCTGGGATGTGGTGGAACAGGAGATTCACATTATGGATGTGCAGCTGACAATTCTGCAGCAACTGTGTGATGCCATCATGTCAATATGGACCAAACTCTCAGAGGAATGTTTCCAGGACCGCATTGAATCAATACCGTGAAGGATTAAGGCAGTTCTGAAGGTAAAGGGGGGGTCCAACCCGGCACTAGCAAGGTGGCTGGTGAGTAAAAGAGTCCAATTTTGCATCACTGCCAGAAGATCGTTGATTGGTCCATCATTGCACCCGAAATGTAGACACAATAAGGTGATGGTACTTTGTTAGTTTAGTAAAATATACTTCATGCCAAATGAAATAATAACACCCAATTCCTTGAGATTGAAAACCTGTTTGTCATTTTGGAGTTTATTATTGGTATTTATTAGTCAGTGGAAGATGATGCTACACACAAAACAACTGAACAGATTTCTGAGAGTGGATCAGAAAAAGGCTCCATTAAATTAGGGAGTGGATTCAGCAATTTTTATTTTACTTTCTCTAATATTTTGGACCTTTTTTCCCTTTTCTTTTACTTCAAGGAATAAAAAGAAAAAATCTAGTTTATTTAGAGGGTTAGTGTCTGAGTGTGTGCGGCAGGATGCAGGTGTGGATCGAACTGACAAAGAAGAATGTCTTAACGCGCAGAGAAAAAAGTATTTTAATCTAAAACGTATGACGTCACGTAGTTAGGAAAGCTCACGTTTCTTCGTAACCGATCCGGGTGCGGTGAAAAGGATAAAAAAAAAAAAAAAAAAAATATGGCAAGTGGTTGGCATGGCAACAAGATTCAGGTGGGCATGCACGTGCGCTGCCTTTGCACGCAATTTGATCGTCATGTGTGCAAATAAAACATGTGTGCGCGCGTGAATTTATTACATACGTGTTGTATGCAGTCGATGTGAATCACGTGTTTCTTAATATGTCATGTACAAAAAGCTAAAATTAGTTTTAAGCAAAGGTGTCATTTTGACGCTCCGAACGCGCACCTGCCCGTGTGAAACCGGAGGAAAGGCGCGCAGATTGCGCGCAGATATGCGCCAAACCCCTCCAGATACGAAGGCGTCACTGCGCTCGTGTGGGTTTTCGCATGGGGGGAGGGGAGCCCTGCACATCATCTGAGTGTGTGTGTGTGTGTGTGTGTGTGTGTGTGTGTGTGTGTGTATGGCGTGGGCTTCTCTCCTCCAAAGCGCACAGCATCATCATTCGGTTCACAGCAACAGCGCCGCGCGCATCATCATCTTCATCCTCCTCCCCATCCGCCTTCATCACCATCTCCGGGGCTGAAAAAAAAAAAAGGGGGGAAGCACATCGCTGGATTAAAGGTGAGCCTGGATTATAATGAACCGTTAGGGTTTTATGGATGGCGTTTTGTGGATTTTTTAATGTATTTATTTATTTAATATGCGTTGAGATGCGCGGAGGAGACGATGGGCGTGTTCTCGCTTCACACAGCAATTAGGATCGATTAGGTGAATCCGGCCTTTAATCTGATCTAAATCGTGACGGGATTTCTAGGACTTTGAACGCAGATGTCGGGATTCAATCGAGGGGACAATTGACCGGTATTTGTAGCAGATTATATTTTAATCCGGATATATTTGTGAGCTGTGTAAAGTGGCCTGCGAGCCAAGAGGCCTATTTCCTTTAACATCAATGAAGACAGTTATCTCTGGAGTGGAGACTTAAATGCGCTCATGTTTGAAAAGAATCTTTGGCTGCAAATTAATATGAATAATTAAACACAGCATCGCTGTTCCAGGCCTGCAAAATATTGAGCCTGGGGATGTGATTTTTTTATATATATTTTTTTATTTCTGTGGCTGTTATGTGTCCATATTGTACATCAGAACACATCAGGACTGATTGGTTCCTCCCAGGGCTTTAGTGGGCTTTCCTTCTCCATGCATTGAAGGCTATCTGTCCTGCGTGGCCTCACAAGGAAGTGGTAAACTGATGCTGATTGATTTCTGAACGGGGGGAGGAAAATAAAGGCAAAATAAGAGGCTAGCTAATAGGGAGCAATAATATACAACTCCCTCCTCCTCCTCTTCCTCCTTCTCCTCTTCCTCCTTCTGCCTTTCCTCTGACTGGACTGCCTGATCCTGGCTGTATGGGGCTGAAGAGGTTCTGGTTGGTTCTGTGTAGATGTACAACTTACCTGTTGCAGAAAAAATGAAGTCCATCCATCTTTAAAATATAGATATTTAAAAGTTTTGGTGCAAAACCAGTGTGCTTATTGCTCCAGATTTCTTTTTTAAAAAAAAAAATCTGGTGCATTTTTTTGATCTTGCATTGGATCTAATGTGAAAATGTCACCAATGATTGGTCACTGTTTTGTCTTCATATCTGTTAAGTTCCCCCCTGGTCTCTGTGATATATTGTATGCTGAGCCTGGTTTGGTTCCAGCTCCTCTCCTCACGATGCAAACCCCAATGATTCCTCAGGGATCCGAGCTTCCGGTCTGAAAATGTCAGTTTAATGCATGAGCAGCAGATACACACACACACACACACACACACACACACACCAGTTGTTAGCTGCTAAAACAAAGCTCTCAGTCCAGGATCCTGGACCCGCCAGTGCGTCGTGCAGTGTTGCTGTGACAATGGCTCGACACCTGAAAACACCTGTGCATGCAAACCGTTTGTGTGTGTGTGTGTGTGTGTGTGTGTGTGTGTGTGTGTGTGCAGGAGGTTATAAAAAAACAGCTTTGCTGTCTTGTTTCCTTTCCTTTTTTTCAAATAACGGTGATTAAGAGTCATTATTGCTCTGGTCAGTGATATTAGGGTCGGCGTCTGACGGTTTAGCCCGGCCGACCAGGCCTGTGGGCCTCCTTTGATCGGTGTCAGTGAATACACTCATCAGGCTGACAGTGAGGGATCTGTGGCCTCACCGCTGGATGCTGCTGCCTGAAAATAGACAAAGCTGCTGGTGTATGAATCTAAATCCATCAGGGAGCATCATTAGAGGGTCTGTAAGTGCAACAAACACAGTCAGATATAATGATTCAAATTCACTTATCGTGTTATATTTAGATATTGTAGAAAAGAAACTGCAGATTATTCAAAATGTTAGGAGTGTTTTTTAAAAAAAATGAAGACCAGATCGAATATTTCAAAGTGGTTCCGGAGATGATTTTGCAGGAGTGACTAAACCTCCCGTGTGGAAGATGATATAGATGTGAGGATGACTCAGTGGAGAAAAAAAAAAATCCACACTATTAATTTTTCTGAAAGCTGACCCCAATATTTCTCAGGGTGCGTGTCTGGACTTCAATATCCTCCACGCCTCACCTGTTCTTTACCCCTCTTTGATAAAACGGCTGTCAAATCGAGGATCGCGGCGACGTCTCTGTTGTTCCGCTGCATTATTTGCAAACTAAGACTTAATACAAAAGCATTCACATGTGGACACTGAGCTGCACGAGTCGTAGCGTCCAAAAGGAGACATAAATGGAGGTCATTTTCTCCCTTCCTTTTCTCAATTTCACGCCTCATTCGTTTCAGCACGACGCCGCCTCCAAATCAGTGTTTGTTCCCCGTTTTCAAAGAAAGTTTTAATCCGAGAGGGATCATTAATTTTTTTTCCTCCAATATTCTCTAACCATATTTTAAAAATTGTTTTTTAAAAAAACAACAACAACTTATTACAGTTGTATTTTGTGAGACTTTAAAGAAAAAGGGAAGACTCAATTTGTCAAGTGTCAGTTTGTGTCGGTGTGTATTAATATGTGTGTGGGGGCGTTATGGTCTGTCTGTTTTGAGTGTGATCGTATTACATCCGAGTCGTGGTCGTGCACTCTCCTTTGTGAACTTGAACTGAAGCATTTAGGACGTCCATTAAGAATCACTCTTGACTGTTGAGGGCTTGGATGCTGCGCCGTGTAATTGCTACTCCATCCCATCAGCAGACGTGGAAAACCTGACGGCTACAGACTGGAAACATCCCATTAAGGGGTAATTAGTTTGTTTGGAGCTAATGACTGCACCCGTGTAAATATATAGGCTAAATAATGGGTGTTTCTATCTGCACACGTTTAGCATCTGATGGTTTCTTTGGTCATTTTGAGATCACTTTTTCCTTTTTTAATGCATTGATGCCAGTTTTCATCAGAATACAAGTACGGGTACTGATATTTGAATACTTGCAAGTACCAGTATGAGTACTTAATTATGACATCATCTTTCCATTTTGTCCACAGATATACTTGGGAGTTCTCAGATCTTTCAGGTGCATCGTGAGCACATATCTTTGACCCCCCCCCCTCCCCTCCTCTTGAAAAATGGAGGACAATTACCAAAACCGGACTGCGTTTATCAAAGGTGCCAAAGACATTGCCAAAGAAGTCAAGCGGCAAGCGTCCAAGAAAGCCGGTCGGACGGTGGATCGGATGAACGACGAGTACAGCAGACGCTCCTACAGCCGTTTTGAAGAGGACGATGACGACTACCCCGTGCAGGGGAGCCAGGACGGAGGGGCCTATTACCGGGGAGACAGCCAGGCCGCCAACGACGACGAGGGCGGTCACAGCGACTCCACCGAGGGTCACGACGAGGATGATGAAATCTACGAAGGTGAATACCAAGGAATTCCCAGGGCCGATTCGGGCAAAGGCAGCCTGGCTGGGGGCCCGGGGTCGGTGAGGGCCGGCGCCCAGCAGTTCAGAGACATCGGCGTGTCCGAAGCCGAGAGGAGGAAGGACCAGGAGGAGCTGGCCCAGCAGTACGAGACCATTTTGCAGGAATGCGGTCACGGGAAGTTCCAGTGGACCCTGTACTTTGTGCTGGGGCTGGCGCTCATGGCGGACGGCGTCGAGATCTTCGTGGTCGGGTTCGTCCTCCCCAGCGCTGAGAGGGACATGTGCCTGTCGGAACCTAACAAGAGCATGCTAGGTAGGACGCGACCTCGTCTCCTCCTCCTGTCTGCTTATATCAGGAGGGGTCAAACTCATTTTCACCGAGGGCCACATCAGCATAACAAGTGTCCTCATAGGGTTAGATGTAACTAACAAATGTGACTTAATGTAACTCAATTTAATGTAAAATAAATGTAACTACTCCTTAATGCTAAATAACTCCGAATTTATGACTTATATGAGTTACAAACATTAGTTACACAAAAATATGTTTCTCTGTTGTAACATAAATCCTTTTATTTTGTCAGGTTATTAAACCCGCAGAACTCCATCGATCAAGGATCAAACTATCAATGAATAAAGAATAAAAACATCAAACACAAGTTAGGACATTAACTTTGTTCAAAACCTTTGTGTCAGAGTTAAAATGGGTTCAATTAGTGCATTGTGGGAAATGCAGTTTTTCTCAAACCACACTTGACCTATTATTTTTTGACACTTTTATGCTCTCGTGGGCCGCATTTGGCCCACAGGGCCAAAAAACAAAAAACAAATCTGTGATTGGATTTTATACAGAGAGAACTTCTGATTGGTTTCTACATTCTGGAGGCAGAAGTTGACAGTGGGATAAAAGAGAGAGAAATGTCTGATCTTTTAAGAAGAGGAAATATTGTCGGACGTGTTTTCCACTTTTCTTGAGAGCAAAAGCTTTGAATAAACACAAACCTGTAATCTGACAGTGGGAGGACAGCAGACAGGAAGGCTTAAACCTGTGACAGTAAATTTAAAATTCATGTAAAAACACAGATAAACCACTTGTTTCTTTTTTCTCTCTCCGCAGGTCTGATTGTATATTTCGGGATGATGGTGGGGGCTTTTCTCTGGGGGGCTCTGGCAGACCGGATAGGCCGTCGACAGTCTCTCCTCATCTCGCTCTCCATCAACAGCATCTTCTCCTTCTTCTCCTCCTTCGTCCAGGGCTACAGCACCTTCCTGTTCTGCCGGCTCCTCTCGGGCGTTGGGTAAATTGAAAAGCGATGCATTCAGGGACCGATGTTTTATGACCTCAGGAAGCCAACAGAAAAGTTCAGACACCCTAAAGAAATCAGCCGCAAAAATGATGGAACACAATCATTTTTAACATTTGGATTAATTGATTGTAAAATGTTTTCTCTGCTGCAGAAAGGTAAAATAAGTGTCGATGGTTATCCCTCTGGGTCGCAGTCGGGTTTCCAAACGCTTAAGAGTTTTGATTTAATTTAATAGCAGCAGTTTCTCCGGTGTAGTGAAGTGGTAAATTGAAAATGCTGGAATCCTACGTGTGGGGATATCAATCAGTTTGCAGGTTTTTGTGAGTTTGGTTGTGCTCCATGGTGATGGACTAATGAGAGTCAATGTGAAAACCTGAATGACCAAAAACAAAGTAAGTAATGCATTAAATTAAAGGAGATTAAAGCCGCGGCATCTCTGCTTGTAAAAAAGGATCTCCTTCAGGGTATGAAACCATGTCTGCATGTCCATAATAAAGGCATTCAATGAATAAATTATGTAATATAAGATTTTTTTTGTTGTAAAATTCTGTTAATCTGATCTCTCTGTGCAGCTCTTAATCTGCTTGAGTTGAGTTGCTTTCTGGTCTTTGCAGGATTGGCGGCTCCATCCCCATCGTCTTCTCCTTCTATTCTGAATTTCTGGCCCAAGAGAAGCGCGGCGAACATCTCAGCTGGCTCTGCATGTTCTGGATGATTGGGGGAATATATGCCTCCGCCATGGCCTGGGCTATAATCCCACATTATGGTGAGTAGAGTAACTGAAATATTCCCAAATATTTGTTATATATATCTGTTTTATTCACATTTTCTGGTGTTGTTTTTGTCTTCTCAGGATGGAGTTTCCAGATGGGCTCGGCGTATCAGTTCCACAGCTGGCGCGTGTTCGTGTTGGTTTGCGCGTTTCCTTGCGTGGCGGCCATCGCCGCCCTCAGCGCCATGCCGGAGAGCCCACGCTTCTACTTAGAGGTCAGAAGACGCCCCCCCTTTTTAACGGGTAAAAACATAAAGGAAGGTTTTTGACGGTGTGACGTTTGCTTTCTTTCTTTTTTTTTCCCAGAATGGCAAACACGACGAAGGCTGGATGATCCTGAAGCTGGTACACGACACCAACATGCGAGCGAAGGGTTACCCGGAGAAAGTGTTCTCAGTGAGTTTGTGTCTCAATAACCCATAATCTCATCAAAGACATGGATCTGCATGAGCAGGAAATGTAGAAGTATTTTCTAAATAAGGCTTTTTAATGGCCGTGTTGGAGAAATCCATCCTCTTCCTCTCCAAAAACTTTAATCAAATTCCTTGTGGCGTTTTATTTTATTTATTTTTTTGAGAGATCCTGCCTCATTAACCTCCTCCGTCGGGGGTAATGAGCCTCTCTCTGGACGACGGGCCTGATGATTTCACCATCAGTCGTACACAGGCGTCGCCGATCCCAATGGAGCGACGTGATGAATCGCACGATTGTGTCGTATATTATAGATCATCTGCTTCCTGTTTCTACATATAGAAGGAAAAAAAAAATCCACAAGTTGCGTGTGGAAAAAGTTGGCGTGTCTGTGAAGATCTGTTTCCTTCCAGGTCACCACCATCAAGACGGTCAAACAGACGGACGAGCTGGTGGACACCGGCACCGACACGCCGGTCTGGCAGCGCTACCGACTGAAGATTACGGGACTCACAAAGCAGGTGGGGGAGAAAACTCACAAGTGATCGAAACCAGGAGATTTATTATTATTCAGGCAGCCGAATCTTTATTAATAAGGAAATACGCCACCCCCCCCCCCCAGATATCACACATGAGGTCATTGCTTCGTTAAATATTTAGCGTTACAGCTATTACAACCAGAGTGGAAGGCGTTGGCCTTTTTACGGCTGGAGGGAAGCTTTTAACGGAGCCCAAAACACACACACACACACACACACACACACACACACACACACACACACACACACAAACAGGCAAGAAGGCGTAGGTGGAACCGAGAAGAAGAGCTTTAAAAAACTTCTTATTATTCTGTATTTTGACTTCTTGACCTGCGCGTTTCTCGGTCGGATCTCATCCATATGCAGATCTCAGGAGTGAAATTATGGTGAAACAAACTACATTATTTGCTTTTTCCTTTTTTGCATCGCTTTTGTGTTGTGTTTTTTGTTTTTTGTTTTTTTTTAATACTTTTCTCGTGCTGTCATTGTGTTGCTCATCATTTTCCCCCCGGAGTGTTTCAAAATTTGCATCCGGGCCCACGTTCCGCTTCCACTCCCACACCGTCTGTTTTCTTCTGAGTTTGCTGCTCAACCACCAACTTCATGCCCACTCAGAGATCTTCACTCTTTAAGTCGAAGAAGCCGACGCTACAATCTTCAAACCGGGGCCGGTTCCACCTGGACGATAGGATAGAGAGTATAGAAGAGGATCAGCCGCCTGAAAGCCCAATCCTGCTTCAGATCGAGTTCTATGCATCCGCCTTTATAAGAAGAAACAATTGAGTGATTGTGGAGGCGTGTCTTCAGCTGCCCACCCAATCAGAAATCAGGAAAGGTGTTGCTTCCTGTTCATTTGTTTCCTTGCTCTGTTTGCAGATAAGGAATAACATCCTGGCCTGTTTCCGGCCCGAGTATAAACGGACGACGTTCATGCTCATGGCCGTTTGGTTCACCATGTCCTTCAGGTAAATTAACAAACAAACACTTAAATCCTTTCCTGATTTTGCCAAACATTCCCTTTCATTTTTGTCTAACGGGGACTGTCTAAACGTTGCAGCTACTACGGTCTGACGGTGTGGTTCCCAGACATGATCAAATACATCCAGAAGCAGGAATACGAGTCACGCACGAAGACCTACAGTAAAGAACAAGTGGCGCACGTCACGTTCAACTTCACCCTGGAGAACCAAGTGCATCGCGAGGGACACTACTTCAACGACAAGTAAGTGTTTGGCGAACCGATCGGTGATTATCATCCGTGTTCTGATCAGGAAATCGACAATAAGGCTTAAAAAATACACGATATATAAAAAGCGAGGCGTGTCCGACAGGTTCCTCAACCTGAAGATGAAGTCCATGGTGTTCGAAGACTCTGTGTTTGAGGAATGCTACTTCGAGGACATCACGTCTACACACACCTTCTTCAGGAACTGCACCTTCATCGCCAGCTTGTTCTATAACACAGGTAACTACGGCGATGAGCTGCAAGTCGACATCACGGTGTGGAATAGTATAGTAGAATTAATGCTGCAGATCGTAGTAGATTTTCCAAGGAGAAGGAATTGGCGTTGCGCTTCGCTTTCTGCTCGCGCTTTCAATCAATATGTCAGCCTGCGCCTGAGAACGTAATGGTCGTTACATAAGACTCAAATGTCATCATCTTCACATCCACACAACAGCTTCTTCTGCAGCATCTGCCTCTCATCCCTGAACCCAACGCTAATATACATTTTTTTCACCCGTGTGTTTTTCAGAATTTATGATTATTCAGCATTTTTCACGCTTGACTCACTTTAAAAAAAAAAGAAGCCGTTAGAGATTATTGGTATGGAGGCGGCGTCATCTGAAAAATCTGAAGTCATGCAGTTTTTTTTTTTGTAGCTCCAGGCAGCAGAAATGTGAAAAGACGATAAAAAGGTGAAGGAAAACTCATATTGATGGAGAGATTTCAATGATTTCTTTTTTTTCTGGAATTTATTTTACATCTTCCATTCATTTTAAATGGAAGATGTTGCTGTAAAATAAAAACACATGACATCATTTAACTACTGTTGTCTGTGTTAGAGAGCCTGTGGCGCCTGAGAGGTGAAACTCAGGGCAAAAAAACCCCTCACCTGTCTAACCTGGATTTTGAGATATAATAACTTAATTTCTAAAGGTTAGGGGGCAAAAATATGATTTTAGCCCTGTCTCAAATAGAAATGACATTATTATGCCAACAGATTTTTTTTAAATGATCAATAAAAATTTCTTCCTGTTTCTCTTCAGATTTGTTCAAATACAGGTTTGTCAACTGTAAACTCATCAACAGCACGTTTCTCCACAACAAGGAGGGCTGCATGCTGGACTTCAGCGACGATTTCAACAATGCCTACATGATATACTTCGTCAACTTCCTCGGCACGTTGGCAGTGTTGCCTGGCAACATCGTCTCCGCTCTGCTAATGGATAAAATAGGGCGTCTGAGGATGCTGGGTAGGTGAAATCTAATCAACGTGGAACAAGTCACTGGTGGGCCGAGGGGGGTCTATTTGACCGTCGTGTGATATCATCCCCACCCCCCCCCTCCTCCAGCGGGATCCAGCATCATATCTTGTGTCAGCTGCTTCTTCCTGATGTTTGGCAACAGCGAGTCGGGGATGATCGCCCTCCTGTGTCTGTTTGGCGGCATCAGCATCGCCTCGTGGAACGCCCTGGATGTGATAACGGTGGAGCTGTACCCCTCGGATAAAAGGTAACGCCGTCTCTTTAGGGTTTTTATTCTGCAGCTAGAGTGCAAACATCTCCCAAACACCACTGCAACGTCCAACCTGGACGTAACTATGCGATGTCGCCATGGTGATTGTTTTACTTGGCTGATTGGATCTATCCCTGTGCAAACACTTGCGATCACGTAACCTCCTCCGACTCTGATCGGGGGAGGTGAATATCCTTTTTAGGCTTGTTATTGTCGGATTATTATTTTTAGGACGGGTACTTTTTGTCAGATTGGATTTAAAATCTCTGTAGGCTTGGATGTTCATGCCTGAAGCGTCAAAAACTATTCAACGTCTTTACATTCCAGGACCACGGCGTTCGGTTTCCTGAACGCCCTCTGCAAGCTGGCGGCCGTCTTGGGCATCAGCATCTTTCAGTCGTTCGTCGGCATCACCAAGGCCGTGCCCATCATATTTGCTGCCGGCGCGCTCGCCGCAGGTAGTTTCCTCGCCACGAAGCTGCCCGAAACACGAGGCCAGGTGTTGCAGTAAAACGAGCGGCCAGCAGTGGGCAGCAGAGCGCAGCTGGAGTTGTTTGATAACTTAAACTCGAACATCCTTCCCCTTCCCTGGGGGGGGGTGAGCTTCAGCGCTGCCCATCACACACCAACTGGACAGACTGCCATTCCCATTGTAAGCCCAGAATCCTTTGAAATGGATTGTATTATTGAAAATCTGTACAAAAACCACAGCGATTGAGAGAAAGGGCGCACAGGATGCTTCACATCAGATGTTTTGGAGTAGCGGGTGACACGTCGCAAATTGCTCTATACGGCAAGGAGGTCATTTTTTCCCGGGAGTTTTAATTCAACCGCCCCACAGATCTACAAATTCCGAGATGAGACTTAAAAGCCATTCATGGGTGGGACGTGAAAAGATTTTAGTCGTGTACGTGGATTTCTTTCCAGATGTGATTTGTTCTTCTGTCTCATCCGTCCTTGATCTCAGTGGCTTTCAGTGCTGATTTAATTTAGCTGTGATGTTACCAGGTACAGCTCACCCAGACTGATGCTCGTGTTACGTAGAAGTTTCGTCTTACTAAAAAAAAGCAAAAAAGAAATCCAGATGATATTTTCTCTCTAAAAGCATCCTTTGACCTTTGACCTGAAGCCAGACCTGCTGGGAGCTCTCGTCAGCTAATCGAGGCTCGGTTTATCCAGAAACGGGAGATTTTTTTTTCTTTAGTTTGTCGCTGCGTAGATCTGGTCTGCTCCTCTACAGCTGAAGATGCATTTCACAGGATTCTCTCTTATAAATTGGGACGCTCCGTGTTCCGCGTTAACCTAATATTTTTCCCTCCCTGTTGCTAAACCGTGCAGCTGAAACATCCGTGGGAAGAATTCTGGTCGCATGGAGGCAGATACATTCGTGTCATATTTGCCTAAATTACTTGTGTAAAGTGTGTGTGTGGATTGCATGTGTGTCTTTGTCACGCCAGACAAGAGAAAACGTCCGATTTGTTAGTTTGACATCCATTATTTTGTGGAAATCAGTGCAGCCAAGTTGACTATTTTACTGATCCAACAACCTAATGTTTGAGGTTAATTTAGAAGGAATGGAATCATAGAAGTCACAGCAGCTCAGGTGTGGTGAAAGGTTTAGACCACGTTTACAGCCATGCTAAACAACTCATCTCTGTCCCACATACACACCGGCAGAAATCAGCCTTAATATGACAACAAGTGGCGTTCACGGAGAGGAAAAACCCCCGGAAAACACTTTTTTTTTTCTTTTCTGCTTGTTGTTTTGTTTGGGTTCAAACATGGAATCGATGCCTGTAGCCTTTCTCATTATAGCGTCGAGACATCGTTTTACCCATGAGCACAAACACGACCTCAAAGAAGAAGAAGAATTGGCAAAAAAAAAAAGAACCCGCAGTCGTTTCGATCTGCAGAGGCGTCAAATCACACGTCTTGATTTCATTCCAGTGGCTTCTGTTCCTGTCGTTCCTTCACCATGTCTGCTGTGTGAAAAAAAAAGAAAAGAAAAGAAGAAGCCGTCTGTGACTTTGACTTAAATTTAGGAATCATGACTAAATGGGAACGTTTATTCTTTACGCATACGACAGCTTTGGCATCGTTTCTCCAAAGGTGTACATCTACATGTGCCGACAATCAGTGAGTGAGAATGAGTGATGCATTGTGTGTGTGTGTGTGTGTGTGTGTGTGTGTGTGTGTGTGAGACAGATAAAGTTTAGAAGAATGATTAGACATTCCAACAAGAAGGCTGATGAAAAGACATCTGACGTGTCTGTATATTAAACTGCTAGCCGGCTCTGCGCTAAGGTAACAAAACTAAACATAATCTCACATAAAATGCCTCTTGAAACCACTAAACATCGACGGGATTTGTGTGTGGATTAAACAAACCTGATTAAATTACTGAGCTTCGGAGACGTCGGGTGGATTGTGTTGTCGTTTCAATGGAACTAACAACTTGGTCTTTAGCCTCGCGTGTAGCTGACGGCGCTGAGAGCAGCACCAATCGTTTCATTTACGCCTCTTAAACTATCGCTGTCAAATCTATATCAATCTGTCTGTCTGTCTGTCTGCAGACATGCTTCCCTAATGACCAAATGCATCCTGTTGTGTTCGTGTAGAGAGCGGATGCGTCATTATCCTGATGATGATGTGGTATGCGTGTGTGTGTGTGTGTGTGTGTGTGTGTGTGTGTGAAAGCTGACTAAACTGTCCGTCGTGTATTTTTCTACTTCTGTTCTGTTGCAATGTTTTCATCCTTGCGATGAAAGCAGCTCAATTGGGGACCATGACATATATTTACACTATAGGAGAAGAAAAAAAAACCTGATTCAATATATGCAGTGAAGAATTTATTCTTTTTGTTCTTCATAATAGACTCGGGTGCTCTTTTTTGCTGATAAACCAGCCTCAGAGACGTCTGTTCTCCATTGGAACGCGGAAAAAGCATCCCACCTTAAATTCACAGAGACGACTTCACCCCTGCGATTCCCTCCTGTAACTGAATCGTGACGCATGTTTGTATCGTTATTGTCTCTGAGTTTCTTGGACGTCCTGTATGCCAACTGTTTTTGTCTAAAGCAAAGAACCGGTGTTTTCATTGTCGTACGATGACATAAATTTGTTGCTTGCAGTGATTGTTCTTAATCAAAGTGGGGTTAAAAATTGGTGAAATGTGAGTATGCGTTCTGGAAGTAAGTTAGTGGTGACTGTGCTCCTAGTTTACCTTGGACCCAGGTAGCTTTTTTTTTTTTTTTTAAATATATATACAGACATATATACACACATGCCTGAATTTCTGAGGTGGACGCTTGTAATCGTGCAATCCCTCCTGTCACAACGGCGAGAGTTAAGACTGGAAAAAATGGAAAAACTCTTAAAGGAAGTCATAATTCTGATCAAAAAGTACAATTTAACATGAAACTTTTTTATCCTCATGAGTCTGATTATGTGTGAGCAATGAAACGGAGGCCCCCCCCCCATTCTGAGGAGAACAGGAAGTCAGATTTCAAACCAAAATGAATGGCTTATCAAGAGAAGCTCCTGTCCCAAATGTACAAGTTTACCAATTAATGTTATTATGTGTAGACTTTTTATTCTATATATATATATTTATGTATAAAGTTTGAAAAGGGTCAGCGGTTTCAGTCGATGGAGGGGGTGATGTGAAGGTATAGCGAACAGCAGTCTGGAGACTGAACGTGATGATGGCGGTCCGATAGAGGGATGAAGGACACTTTATGGCGTTTTTTCCGTTGCCTGACCGTCCCGAACAAATCCAAGAAGAAACGCTTCAACCACGCCACAAAACGACTCCTTCGTCCTCCAGGAACCGCCGGAATCCTTCGCTGTTAGTTTGGACTCGGAAGGGATTTTATGTTTGCTTTTTTTCCCCTTTTTTTTTGTTTTTGTTGTTGTTGTTGAGTACGATTCTGACCCGTTTATAAAAAGATTTGAGGTTTTACTCTAAATGTGAGTTCAATTCAAAAAATCAATGTAATGTGTGTGGAAACTGTAGATGTTTGTATGTGCAAGTTTGGAGTTTGTGGAACTAAAAAAGATCAATGAAAACAATTCCAAAAAAAGTTCAATATGACACAAATCTATTGTGTGTTGTCTTTGTGTTTTGTAAATGAACACTGAGAAACTTCAGTATTTATTACTTCTCGGTATTGAGATTATTTTAGTGATGCTAAAAAGGTGCTGTATTTATTTTAATGTGAGAGTTGTTGATTATGCTGGGATTATTATCCAGTGCTATGAAGAAAGTGATAAATTATATGGAAAAAAATAAACCTTGACGAAAGAAAAAGCAATGCAATGGTTTGCGTTTCACATGAAGTCAGTTCATGTTTGATTCACAGAGATAAAAAGTTAAATGTGGGGTAGGGAGATGTGGTTTGCAGCATTTTGTTACAGCCTGGAAAATTTGGGGGTGGGAAAAACTGCAAACATTGGAAGATACAGTATATCAGAGCTCTCTGAGATAAATTTACATATTTAAATACTTAACCAAACGGGACATCCTATGATGTGAAAATCTGCTGGCAAAACCACTAAACCGCAATCCCCTAAATCGATAGAAATTTGTGTGCCAGAAACCATCACACACAATCTAGAAATGTGTATTTACTGCAGAAATGCTGCTTGTATTATGTTGATAAGGTCACTGGTGCAAATATGGTTATTTCTCAACTATTTTATATTTGACAAATTACTGGATAGACAGGCTTATAATTTAGAGAAAAATTATTTAGTTGCTCAAATTTTAGAATAAACCTATTGCTACGTTTATTGCTATCAAACCGCGACTGCATTTCAAATTAAAAGCAATTCAGTGTATATAATGCCGCTTTTAAACACTTATTGTGAAATAGGCAGGAGAGTGTTGTAAAATCGTCACTTCCGTTGCGGTTTCAAATATATCTACCGCCACCTTGTGGCCATATTGCGCCACTACATGTTCAGAGGCGTTCATTATGCTCCAAGTGTCAAACACCTTTTAACCATTAAATCCTTTACCTTAGGAACATGTAGATTTTCTTATAAGAGTCTGAGCTGATTGTAGATTCATAGATTATAGATTCACTGGGCTACTTAAACAGATTTAAATATTTGACTTTGACTAGTTAGAAATCTTCCCAATGTTCTTTCCACTAGTTTACCAGCAGTTTTATTTGTGTAATCCCACAAATCCATAAGTTACATATCAAACAGTTTATATAAAATGAATGCTTTCAAAAACTGGCTCGTGCTGATCACATGATGGGATAACAGGCAAAGAGAGCGATGCCACACTGGTTGTGTCTGTTCCGAGCCATCTTGATGTAGCCTTCTTCTCCATACTTTGTGCTCCAACTACAGTGGAAGGATATTTAAATGTTAAATATTATTATTAAAAAAGGCACTAAATATTAAAAGATGTAAAATTCACTGATCACCTATTCTTCACCAGCCAGTAGTCGTGCCCCCTCTCTCTGCCGTAGCCCACAACCAGAACTCCATGGTTCACTTTGTGAGTGCAGGTGTGGTCCCTGTACACACCTGTAGGAGCACAATGTTTAACACTGAAGAAAAATG